>NC_140909.1:360000-440000 GCF_045865225.1 Trachurus japonicus
TACAACTTGGTCCTTGTTCTCTTCTCCACTGTTACCTCAAGCTTGTCTGGATATATATACTATATACTGCAATAAGTAATAACAAGAAGTAAAAATGGCCAGTGGTCTTACAACATTATAAGAGGAAGCAGATTCACGTCCTGACCAACACCCATCACTTCAGTCTGACACAATATCTGAATGGAAACGTCTGAACAAGCAAAAAGCAGAATATTAATGAACATGTCCAAGATAAACTGAAACAAAGTCTGAGATAACATGTTTAGCTTTGTCTATAATATTATAATGTTAATAAAAATATTGATCTTTAGACTCTGAGTTTAAAATCATCTATTGACACGTGTTCATAGTGACACTATGACATTTATATTTTATATACATCTTATATCTCAGAGAGAATAAGAGCAGATCTGATAGATAAACTTTATCTACTTTATCTACTTTATCCACATTAACATTATAGGACGTTACAGAATATGTAAAGATTCAAATATCATTGAGTCTATATAGTCCAGTTATTATAAAGCAGATAAGTTAAAAGCTGACGTATCTTATGGTAATAATGATAATTATAATGTTTGGTACTACACATTTCACATCTTATACACAGTAAGTAACGTTTACTGTAAATCTATGAAGACTTTACTTCTAATGATGTATTTTTACACTGTAGTATTTCTACTTCTGAAGCAGAGGAGAGGAGATATGAAAACGATGTCATAGATCGTTTTCTTCAACTGGTCGAGACAAAGTTTGATCGTTCTGAGTTTTTACTCAACCTCAACCTGAACGGCCACACGAGAGGTTAAATAGTGAGTCTCCACAGCAGATAGTTGGACCAGTCTCAGCCTGGTCAGATGCTACATGAACTGATGAAGGTGAAACGTCTTTTAGACAAAGAACTAAGTCCAGTTGCTTTAGATTTAACCTCCTTTGAAATACTATGACCTGGACAAATGAGAATATGCACCGGCTACTCAACCTTGGTTTCATTTCTGTTGTGTTTTATTGTGTATTTGTTGTATTTATTGGTCAAATGGTAGATGAGCTGACAGACAAATGAACTTTACAGATCAGTAAAGTCATTTAAATTCCCATTTTACTTGATATATAAGGAGATAAAGCTGCTGAAGGCTGCAGCAGCTTTAATATTCTAGATATTAAATGAGCAACATGTCAGACATCATGAGCCAACGGAAGCAGCTTTGTGTAAATATCAAGGACACGTCCTCGTTTATTAACTTCATCATGAGTGAAGTTAAAGGCACATGTCAGTCACATTGTGTAATAAACATTACAACAACAGAGGTGGATTCGTAGAAAAAGTCTTTTCTTTCTTTGTGGAACGGAGCGAAGCGTGAAAACTGTGACGAGGTTTTTCTCTCTTCTACCGGGAAGTCGTGGCTCTGCTGAGAATCGGCCGCGGCGTCTTAAAGGTGAAGGCCGCTGCGTTTATCACATGTTGGTCAGAAGAGAAGACGACGTCTCTCTGTGAAACCTCATCGACCTGCAGACAGACACACACTTTAATCTCAGCTCGCACACGCTGCACATTCAGCACACACACAAGAACGGTTGTGCAGCTGGGCCAAGGCAGAAGCAAACTCAGCTCCTGCTGGGGCCCAAAGGGTGAGTTTAGTTTAGTTTAGTTTATTTAGATCCCCATTAGCTTTTGCCACGCAGCAGCTATTCTTCCTGGGGTCTTTTCATCATAATGAATGACAAATACAAGTAAGTAGGGGAGAGCGGGGTTGGTTGGCACACTTTTCACTCGTTGCCATAGCGCTCTGGCATCATTTATGTGAGAATATTCAAACCAGCATCAAATGAAAGGTTAAGGTGTCAGCTTTAACTAAACACATTTCAATGTCCACAGTTATATTCTAAAATCTATTTATTAATGAATAAAATCATACTGCACTCTTGTGCCAACCAACCCCGACCAAAACAAACCCACTTTTGTGAATATATGATGTTGCCCAGTTAACATCACTCATCAAAGACTTTCAAGTTTCATATCAAACTGAAGCTGAATCCTATCTCTACAAACTGGAAGTAACACATTTCCAATATCTTTATCCAAAGCAATTTTATAACACTTTAAGTGCGGGGGTGTCCATTTTTTTTTTGGTACTAAAAAACTGATATTCAAGAGTTTCAGATGTTTTAACAAACTAGATAAGTGCAGCTCAATAAGATGATCATTTTGATGTCACAGTTGTGAGTCTGTGACCAACAGGAGGCCAGAAAACAGGGGTGTGCCAACCAACCCCGGTCTCCCCCACCTATTAAAACTGTAGTGCCTAACTTCTGTCGATCATTAGAGAAACTCTGCGTAATTACAAAAAACGTATTAAATTATTGTTGCATTTCAAATTGTTGTTGCACTTCTCTGTTGCAGTTTATATTTAAAACCAAAAAATGTAAAAAGCAGATGATGTGTTTACAGTAAATGCATTCACGTCTGTTGGTGTATTTAGTTACTTTTAGTCGACCTAGGTGACATTCAGAATCCCAGTAGCTACGTAGCAACTAGAAGATTAAATGTAAATCAACCCCAGGCTGCTGAGACTTTTAGTTAATTTGGTTTCAGAATAAAACCATAGATGGTAAAAACCTGGATGTGATGATTCATAATGACAGAGTAAAACATGAAATAGTCTTATTGGCAGTAATAGAGGGGGGCCAAGATAAAGGTTTAGCTCAGGGCCCCGTGGAGGTTTGGACCGGCCCTGCTGCTGTGTGACGGTTTTATTCTAGATTTCAAGTAAAGTGAAGAAAGTCTGAGGCTGTGAACTGACAGAACGAGTCAGACCGAGTCGTGGTTTAGGAACAGAAACGTCACGGAGCTGCAGCTAATGGGGATCTGAATAATAAACTAAACTAAACTTGCACTGCAAAAACTCAAATTCTTTCCAAGAATATTTGTCTTATTTCTTGTCAAAATGACTCATCACCTAAAAATGAACTTGTTTTTAGATCATTTTCACTTGTTTCAAACTAATTTTCACTTGAAATAAGTAGAAAAATCTGCCAGTGAAAGCAAGTTTTTTGTGTTTGTAATAAGAAAGAAAAACTTGCTCCACTATCAGATTTTTCTACTTATTTCAAGTGAAAATCTGCTTGAAAGAAGTAAAAAGTGTCTAAAAACAAGCTGCTTTTTATGTGATGAGTCTTATTTTAGGTAGAATGAGATTTATTTTGACTAGAAATGAGACAAATATTCTCGGTAAGATATTTGATTTTTTGCAGTGTAGGTGATGGTTTTATTGTAGAAACCAGAGTCTGAGGCAGTGAACTGGCAGAACGAGTCAGAAGGAGTCAGACTGAGTCGTGGTTTAGGAACAGAAACGTCACGGAGCTGCAGCTAATAGGGATCTGAATAATAAACTGAACTAAGTTGTGTGATGGTTTTATTGTAGAAAGAGGCTGTGAACAGTCAGACTGACTGGTGGTTGTGGAACAGAAACGTCACGTCACGGCGCTGAGCCGAGCTGATGAGTTGAGCTGATGAGCTGAGCTGAGCCGAGCCGAGCTGCAGCTCCGTCTCTTGGCAGCAGCTTCCTTCATAGCTGAGGTTGTCGAGGATGTGAAACCCCCGGCAACAGGAATATCTCTGGTGAAACCTCAGGAAGCGTTGTCACGGCGACGGTCTGGAGGTTCAGACCCAAACACACACGGAGGAGGAGTCGATGGTTCTGGTGATCCGGTTCTATCCAGTATGAATGTGTGTTATATAATTACACACAGTTCACACGACCCACAATGCATTGCTGCTCTGCACTTCACATACACCGGCCCACAATGCATTGCTGCTCTGCACTTCACATACACCGGCCCACAATGCATTGCTGCTCTGCACTTCACATACACCGGCCCACAATGCATTGCTGCTCTGAACTTCACATGAGGCTGTTGGTAATAAAGAGGTTCAATGGCCCCGACGATAAACCAGACAATATCTACGCTCCTTTATCAGTAAATACCACGTTGTTATGGATAATATATTTTGTTTTTCATGGTGTTTAATTCGATTCATGACCAGACACTCTGTACAATATCAAACAACACGTATAGTTTTTTTTCTTCTCTATTTTAAACAATATTTTTGTACATATCTTAGTTTTTTTTAATACATTTTTGTACATACTAAATTCTGTATAGGCTATTTTTATTCCTCACTTCTTTATGTATCTGTACTCTTTGCTACTGTTACAAGTGAATTTCCCACATGGATCAATAAAAACTCTTGTGTCTTAAAACATTAAAACATATCAGTTCTCACAAGCTTTTAATTAGGTTTTGTATTTAAAAAAAACAAACATATTTAACATTTTGTTTTAATATGCGCTTTACATGTATTTGCCATCTTGCTTTTATCCTGAAGCACAGCATAATGAGTTAATGCTTACCATATGAAATGTGTTATATAAACAAAATTGACATTGACACTGACATTATAAGTGTCAAAATATTTATTAAAATGTTTTTATCCGATCATCTCCTCAGATTATTTATCAGATTTTAACTCCTGCCAGTAAATGAATACAAACAGAAAACAGAATAATTATATAATTTACATTATTTCTCAGTTCTGGTTCTTTTCTTTGTTTCTAAAACTTTCCAGTGTTTTTTGGGCGGAGAGCAGCAGAGAGGGGGCGGGGCCGCTGCGGTCGCTCCGGCTGCTGATTGGTCGCCGTGGGAGGCGCGTGCCGCCGGAGAGGTTTAAATAGCCAATCAGCGGCCTGGCAGCAGTATGTGTAGCCGCGGCAGAGACACTCAGGTCCTTTCTCCGTGAAGAACCAGCAGCGACCAGAGAGTCACTTCTCCCCCAGAATCCAACATGGCGGCCACGACGAGCTGACGATTCCTCTTCTCCTTCTTCTCCACCTCCACCAAGCTTCTTCTCCGTCCCACCGAGACCAGAACTAGACCAGAACCAGGACTAGGACTAGACCCGGACCAGGACTAGACCCGGACCAACTGACCAACCCAACCGAACCGAACCAACCGACAACATGAAGTACATCATCGGCATCGGCGGGTAAAGTTAAAGTTTACGTTTTTTAATTCATTTATCCGTTAATTTATAACGAGACTCAGTAGATTTATGAACATTTATGAACATTTAAAAATAATAATTAGTTGTAAACGCGACAGATTCAGCTCAAAGTTGTGATTCCGATCTGTAGTTCCACAAATTAAAAGTAAAAACTACAGATGAATGAGCCAGGCTAAGCTAACATGCTAGGTAAAGTTTACGTTTTTTATTCATTTATCCGTTAATTTTGTTCGTTTGTTTTATGTTTTTAATGAATGTGAATATGTGTTGAAACCTTCTTTATACAGTCTATGTGTTGAAACTATGGGCTGTCATTCTAGTCCAGGTCTGTCTTGGATCTCAATGGGACAAACCTGGTTAAATAAAGGTTAGAATAATAATAATAAAACAATTATAACGAGATTGTGCAGATTTATGAGCATTTAAAAAGAAGAATTAGTTGTAAACGCGACAGACTCAGTTTAAAGTTTATGATTCTGATCTGTAGTTCCACAAATAAAAAGATGAATGAGGCGGCTAAGCTAACATGCTAGCCGGGAGCGCAGGCCCGGTGAGGCCGACACACGTGGAGCTGTGAGCGGACAGCAGCTCCGTGAAGAGCCGCTGGAAGCTCCGTAGCTCCGTAGACCTGAGGATCGATTATAGACCCGAGTATCGATCCCACAACTTCCGGCAACAGAGATCTGAGCCGAGGGGATCGATCACTAGTCAACAAAGCTGCAGCTCGAGGCTACACACACACACACACACACACACACACCCAGACAGACACACACACTTCCGGTCGTCTCGCCCTGTTTTCTACAGCCTCGAGCTTCCCATAGAAAAGCTGCAGGTTTTCTCTTCAAACATTCAATAGATCGATCATTTTTAAGTATTAGTGCATGATCAGAAACATCTGGAGGTGATAGATAGATAGATAGATAGATAGATAGATAGATAGTTATACTGTAGATAGATAGATAGATATACTAGATAGACTTTATTGATCCCAAACTGGGAAATGACAGTGCAGCAGCAGCTTTACACAGACTCACAGTTACAATAACAACATATAGTATAAGAATATAAAGAAATAGCAAAATATAAAGAGCAAACTAGACATAATAAAATAGCAAAATAGCAATAAAATAGTAAAATTATTGGGACTACAGATGGAAAGTAGCTAGTGAGATAAATCCAGTACAAGGCTTCTCTTCTCTTCTCATTTCCAGACTATTGTTATTTTGTACATTGTCCCTGATACAAATAAAGTTATTAAACTAAACTATTGATTATTGATCTGTTGTCATTGATCTGTGTTTGTCTGCTGCAGTGTGACCAACGGGGGTAAAACCACCCTGACCAACCGGCTGATCAAGACGCTGCCCAACTGTTGTGTTGTTCACCAGGACGACTTCTTCAAGGTGAGACACACACACACACACACACATAGAGACACACACAGTGTAGCTCTGGTGCCGTGTTGCCCCCGGCTACATCTTATCGTGTATGTTTCAGCCCCAAGATCAGATTGAAGTTGGTGAAGATGGATTTAAGCAGTACGATGGTAAGACGGTTTCTATGGACGCGTCTGTGTGTGTTCGTCCTGTTTGTCCTGTGTGTGTGTGTTCGTCCTGTGTGTGTGTGTTTCAGGGTTTCCGCGGGTCATTAAAAAGCATTAAAAGTCATTAAATATATTTAGCTAAAATTAAGGCCTTAACTGGCATTAAAAGGAATTACATTCAATTCTCAAAGGCATTAAAAAATGTATAGATTCATACAGTGAGATTTTGACATCGTTACATCCCTACAGAGCACAAAGAGCAGAAAAATAGTGGGATTCTACAGTTAATCTACGGTAAATTAAACGTGGGTGAAGAAATGGAGAATTTTCTACAGTAAATTAATATTTTTAGGTGGTGGCAGGATACTTTTACTTTTTTCTTTTTCTTTTAATCGCTATCGGCAAAAATCAGAATCGGCAGGTCAGGCTTTTTAAAAATCTGTGATCGACCAGAAAATTGCTCCTCTATTGGTGTGATAAACACGCAGAACCAAGTAACTGGGTGTGTGTATGTGTATATAGGTCAGTGTATGTACGCACACGTATATTAGTGCTGGGACGATGATTCGCTTTTCTCCTGATTCGATTCTTCTGCGATTTTTTTGGATGGCGATTCGATTTAAATTGCGATTCTACGATATTGCCGATTCTCTCTATGATTTTTAGTCTTTAGCATTTTAACATTTATCTGCACACAAATACTGTAGGAGTCTATAAATTAACATTATACAACATTATAAAGTGAACTTAAACCCTTTTCAAAACCTGGACTCTCTGGATGTAAAAGAGGTTAACAAATGCACATTGCACAATATGTAAAAAAAAAATTCATAAAAAAAATCAATTTTTGAAAAAGAAAATCAATTTAAAAATCGTCAAAAAAGATATCGCGATATACATGTGAATCGATTTTTTTCTCCCACCCCTAATGTAGAGTATTTGCAGTCACAGGCATTAAACATGTTTGAAATGGCATTAAAAAGGGCATTAAATAACTTGTATATAGGTGAAAAACAATACAACAAACAAGGTACATGTGAAAACTCAATAAAAATCTAAGTGATGGGAAAAAACGACATTAAACAGCATTAAACTAGATTAGCTGCTGCAGAAACCCTGGTGTTCGTCCTGTGTGTGTGTTTGTTGCATGTTCTAGTCCGACCTCACACCTCAACACGTCGTCACTCACCCCCCCTCCTCTCCTCCTCCTCCCCAGTCGTCACGGCGCTGGACATGGACGCCATGATGAGCACCATCTACGCCTGGAGAGAAAACCCGGTGAAGTTCGAGAAGTCTCACGGCGTCAACAACACGCTGGACACCGAGATCGTCCCCAAGACCGACGGCCAGGAGGAGGAGACCCACATCCTCATCGTAGAGGGCTTCCTGCTCTACACCTACGGGTACATATACATCCCATAATGATCATAAACTACATCCCATAATGATGATAAAAGCATCCCATAATGATAACACAGGGCAGTAATAGAGCAGTGGTGTAGTCTGATGTGTAGGAGGAGGAGACCCACATCCTCATCGTAGAGGGCTTCCTGCTCTACACCTACGGGTACAATACATCCCATAATGATCATACAAACATCCCATAATGATAACACAGAGCAGTAGAGCAGCGGTGTAGTCTAATGTTACCTAGCAACCAGTGGTGTAGTCTGATGTGTAGGAGGAGGAGACCCACATCCTCATCGTAGAGGGCTTCCTGCTCTACACCTACGGGTAAAATACATCCCATAATGATGATACAGAGCAGTGTTGTTTTATATCAAGGACCCAAAACTGACACAAACTAGACCACGGACCCCCATTGGACAACACACCAGAAATACACAAACTATCAATGTACCTTTAAATTAGGCCTAGCTACATTTTAGAAAGATTATAGAGACATTTCTGGGAAAAAAAAGTGGTACAATTTCTCCAAAAAAAATAAAGTGGTAAAAAAACATCTGAAAAAGTGGTATTAAAAGTTTATTTGTCCCCGTAGGGAAATTGAGTTGCAGCAGATCATCACACTCTGACATTTCATCTAAAACAACAACAACACAGATAAAAACAGCTCAGTACAACGTTCACACATACAGTAGGTTAACACTCATCACTAACACCAGGAAACGCTACGTCAGAACGCTGCTGATGGTCAGCATGAGATTATTACCACACACCAATACAACCATGCTGCTAGATGTTACCACACACCAATACAACCATGCTGCTAGATGTTACCACACACCAATACAACCATGCTGCTAGATGTTACCACACACCAACGCTGCTAGATGTTGCTCTTCAGTCATCACACAGACTACACCACTGTATGTAGTAGTAGTAGTAGTAGTAGTAACTCTGTGTATCTCTCTCCTCTCAGACCTCTGATCGACGTGTTGAACCAACGTTACTTCATCTCCATCCCCTACGAAGAATGCAAGAAGAGGAGGTGGTGAGTGTCTCTCATTCATTCATTCACTCATTCATCCATCCATACAGCTGCGAGGAGACTCGAGGTGTCGTGCAGCAGTGAGGGCTGCAGCCTGTCAGGGCTTCACAAGACACATCATCATCATATTAGACACCAAACGACATCAGAGCTCAGACACAGAAACCACATGGAGTTCACATCAATAACTCACTTTTTATGAAAGTAGCTCTAGTAAAGACTTCCTTTCTTTTCTGAAGAACCATTCCACCTTTACCTCATCATCATCTTCATCAACCCAAAACAACTCAGGTTTCACATTCTGCATTTTAACTGTTGTGGCTTTGTCATATAACGGACAGTGAAACACCAGAAGCAGTTCAGACCAACAGGTTCATTCAGCTGCTGCCTCAGTCGGTAGTCGAGGATGAACCAGTCAGACTGACGTGTTTCTGTCTGTCTCTCTGTCTGTTGCTGCTGCAGCTCCAGGAACTACTCGGTGCCCGACCCCCCCGGGCTGTTTGATGGACACGTGTGGCCCATGTACCTGAAACACAAGAACATCATGGAGACCACGGCTGTAGACGTTGGTACGGAGAGATCAGTCTATCTGTCTGTCTGTCTGTCTTCACAATAAGAAGTTTGACCCTGTGTCTCTCATACCGGGCCGTATGAACCCAAACCCTCACAATAAGAGTCTGGAGTTTGGTGTTTTCAGGATTTTCAGATTAAGAGTCTGTAGTTGTTAGTGAATGTTGTGTTGTGTTTGTGTCCCAGCTCAGTTAGACGGCACCAAGTCGAAGGAGCAGCTGTTCAACGTCGTGTACGGAGAAATCCTCAACAACATCCAGAAGTCTCTCTAACAACAAAGGTACTAACTCTTTATTATTGTTTATTATTAAAGGTACTAACTCTTTATTATTGTTTTATTATTAAAGGTACAAACTGTTTTTATTTGTATTAATGTGAACTAACTCCTGGTCTTGTTGTTTCTACCTCCAGGTCAGACGATCGGCTAACGGAGCGTTATTTTCTACTCAGCTGCTGCAAACAGACGACCTGAAGCCTTTTTAAGTTTTCTACCTGGCAGCTCATCATCTAATCATCTAACCGGCTGGTTGCCACGACGACGGCCTGTACATGTTTCCACGGCAACATCAGATGCTGCCGTGTGTTTTATATCAACGTATTTATTGCTTTGTTACCGCGACGCTCCAACAGACAGAGAGTCGATGACGTTCAGAGGATGAAGAAGCAGTTGAAGCTGCTGCTCACATCAATAAAACATCCTCCACCAATCGCTGCTTCTGTCTTCATTATATCCTATAATATTTATGTATTCATTTCATTTAATTTAGTTTAGTTTAACCACCCCCGTCTTCCCTCCTGCAGCTACACGTCAAACATCTGCTGTTTAAACTCCCTCAGGCGAGGATTAAACAACTTAAACAGCACAGTGTAACTCCAAGTAAATCAACCTGGGATGATCATTCTGATTTACATTGATCATTTTTATGTTATTTAGATTTCAACACACTTCTACTATATATGGAATAAGGATTTTAAACTGCAATATTTCATTAGTTGAGATCTTAAGATGTGTTGTTTCAGTGTTCCCTTTATTTTTTTGTATTTCTAATGTTTTGGGCCGAACTATCAAACTGTTCCACATAACGACTCAAAACACAAACTGAGACTCACACATATAGATTTATATATATATAAGTGTTTATTTATTTCACACCAGTCCATAATAACCAGACAGAACAAACTCACACATCAACACACCAAGACAGCAACACGATGGACGAAGCTTTTAGATTTTAGATTTCATCCTCATGACACCATCAAACATACATAACAACAAATTAATGAATAATAATAAAAAGAAGAAACAAGCAGACAACCAAACAAAAAAACATTGTGAACTCCCTCACAGTCCTAATTTAGTTTAATTTATTTTAGTTTAACCTCCCATCTTCCCTCCTGCAGCTACACATCAAACATCTGCTGGTTAAACTTCCTTTTAAACTCACTCAGACTTTTACTATTTCTGTTTTATGATTCATATTTTATTGTGTTTTTTGAATATCACACAGTACAAGTACACGTGTGTAAGTGTTGGTTACACAACAGTATTGTAACTTGTATACAGAAAGTAAACAATAAGCTGTGTTATAAAGGAGAGAAGCAACAACAACAAGAACAGTCTAATAGAGGATAAAACACAACAACAATACAACAATAAAATTAATAATTAATTTAAAGTGATAAATAATAATAAAGAAGAGGGTTAGAAAAAAAAACCAAAAACAACCTAACGTGTTAGATGCTGAGCGAGGTGTCGTATCTCTTACTCAGGGTCTTTCATACTGGACAAGTATCGTTCCCATTTCAAATTAGACTTTTACTATTTCTGATGTTTTGGGCCAAACTATTAAACATAACGACTCAAACACAAACTGAGACTCAGAGATTTAAGGGTTGTTTATGTTTCCCCCGAAGGTCATAGTATCTCTTGGCACTGTCCCTTTAACAGAAAAGTCCTGGTATAATTATATTTCTGTATTTGTACAGTTTTTAGTTTAACCAGGTCTAGTGTCGATGCAGCTGCTCAACAACAAGTCATTAGTATTATATTAGTAGTATATTAGTATGTTTGTTGTATTTTACATTACAAACGATACGGAATGCTCCTTTTCTGTAGGAGGATCAATGAATCAGTGGGTGTAATTAGTGTTATTGTGTTATTAATGAGTGTTGTTGTGTTGTTGTTGTTGCCTCAGAACCTCCACACACTCGTTCAGTTCAAATAAGGAAAAACAACAGCAGAATAATAATAAAACATAGTGAAAGTAAAGACTTATTATGGGATAGTTCATGTTAACTCTCTCTGACCTGGTGGGAGTCGACGGCTTCGTTATCTCAGAGCTGCAGCTCAGTCACATGACTTCACATTATGGTCTGTTTCCACATTAACACTGATACATTACTGACTAAACAGCCACTTAATGCAGAGAGAGAGTGTGTGTGTGTGTGTGTGTGTGTGTGTGTGTGTGTGTGTGTGTGTGTGTGTGTGTGTGTGTGTGTGTGTGCGTGTGTGACGGTGCAGAGCTGAATTAAAGGTGTGATGACAAACTTTATTTACTTTGACCCAGTTGAACGAACTCAAACCTGTTGGATGTTTCACAAAACTGTTTACATGTTGATACTGAAGACTCATTATAAACTATATATATGTATACAGTATATATATATATGTGTGTGTGTGTGTATATAGTGTATATATATATATATATATATATATATATATATGTGTGTGTGTGTGTTGTGTTGATAAGTTCACACCCTGGAGGATTGTGTAACTGAACCATTCATTAAGGTGAGTTTATTTGTGTAGCAGCAACAAGACGACTCGAGGTACTTTACATATAAGAACATAAAAAGCATTAAACATTATTTAAAACCAGACAAGAGAAAGAATTAAAACAGAAATAAAAAGCAGTAAAACAGAACTAAAACATAGTAAAAAAGATATAAATAACAGAATAATGTTCCAGTGCAGTTAATGAAAGTCTTCAGTGTTGATGTAAAGACACTGAGTTCTGGCAGTTTGTTCCAGACGGTGGAGATAGAAACTAAACGTTAAAGCTACATAGTTGAGCAGGAGGTCAGAGATGTATGTTGGTACTAAACCATTATTAACTGGTTTAGTCTCTGTAAACCAGCAGCAGTGTTTATAAATCTGTTACGATACAATAAACTTTATTGTCCCGTTCAGGGACATTAGTCCTGGACTCTGCAGCTGCTTCATAAAGGCCTCGATGGCCACAATGACAAAAACCCAATACACCTCAGCCATATCAACCCAGCACACAAGACATAACAGCGTTGCACACATCCCATAATATAACACATATTGCACACATCCCATAATATAGCACATATTGCACATCCTGTGAGGAAGTGGAAGCTGGAAGCCGGAGCAGAGATGTGAGGAGAAGGACGGATGTGGCCGGAAGCTCTGGTAGCATGATGGGATTTACATTAAACTGTTGAGACATCCCAGAATAACACATCACTGATCATCAGAGAGTCTGAGCAGCAGGTGTTAGATGGAACCAGACCGAGGCTCCGTATCAACACAACTCCTCAACTTCCTCTTTTATAAGAGCTTCAACTCTGCTGATCGGCTGATTCTCACATCTCTAAAATATTTTATTTCTTTTTCTTTTTTTATATTTTATAAAGTTGAACAACCTCTCTCAGGACTTCAGACAGTTCTTCAAACTTCAAACTTATTTATTCGTATAGCACCTTTAATACATATAAAAATGCAACACAAAGTGCTTCACAGTTGTGGGTTAGGGGTTAGGGTTAGGTTACAAACTGGACACTTCTGTAACAACTCATTCTAAGGAACCAGAAAGCTTCATCTGTCTGCAGCTGTGATTCACCTTCAGTCAAACACAGATTTGATTTTTGATCATAAAAAGATAAATAAGTTACAGACTGGGCCTTTAAATAAAAACTTTATTAACACATTGACAGTCTGGTGTTTCTGAATGAGAAACGAGCAGACTGAGTCTCTGAGTCACTGTCTGAGGTTTCTACTGAAACAACATGACTCAGTGATATTATGGGATGCAGTAATAATTCAGCATTAGACCTGAGCATGAACACGAGTCTCCATAAGTTTCCTCTGGGTGGAAAAGGAAAAGTACAACTGGTGAACTGAAGTGTTGAAGTTTGATTTGATTTGATTATATTTTTATTTGTCTCAAACAAACTCATGAGAAGACAAACAGTCGATGTAAAAGGAAACAAAACAACAATGATCCTGTGCAGTTTGAGAAGAAGCTGAAGGAAGCAGCTGATCAAGTTACATGTGATTCATGTCGTACATCTGTAGCTCCATACAGTTCAGAAGATTAACAACATGTTGCTTTAATATGAAATAAGACCATGATTCTAAATAAAAAGAGTCAAATGATCCGTCCAGTTCTTTATAGCTGAACAAGAGTGTGTGTTTCTACTTACTTCTAAATTGTTTTAAGTTATTGCACATTTTTACATCCTCATCTAGTCTATTCCACATTTTAACACCACAAACAGAGAAGCTGTCAGAGTGAGATCATCAGGACGTCCAATCACATTCACTCTCTCCTTCTTCTCCTTCGTCTTCGCTCCAGTGTGAAGTGTTTATGTAACAGACGTTACGACGTATAGAAGTGAAGTGAAGTAAAGTAGGTCAACTGAAGCTTCTTGGCCCAGATCTCTGTTTCTTCTCTGTGTGAACTCTCTGTGTGTGTGTGTGTGTGTGAGTTGTGTAACTGCTGCACATTACACAACGACTCCTAAACACATGGTTCAGTCTCTGACTGAAACCAGTTCAGGTTCAGGGTCAAACAAACCACTTCAACACACGTTTGTATAAAACTTTATCTGCTCAGTCCAGGTTCATCAGGTTTATCAACTCATCTGACTACAGCTACACAGTGTAAAGAGCACTTCCCCTCTTTTCTTCCTCCCCAGAAAAAAAAGAAAAAGAGAAAACAAGGAAGAAAAGAAAAAAAGAGATAAAAAAAGAAAAAGAAGGAAAAATATATATAGCTATGACCTCAGATGTTTTTTAAAGGTTTATTACAAAGATTCTTGTTCCGTGTCAGAGTCACGTTTAACCCACAGCAGCGTGTTGATGTTAGAGTGTGTGTGTGTGTGTGTCTGTCTGTGTGTGTGTGTGTGTGTGTGTGTGTGTGTGTGTGTGTGTGTGTCTGTCTGTGTGTGTGTGTGTGTGTGTGTGTGTGTGTGTGTGTGTGTGTGTGTGTGTGTGTGTGTGTGTGTGTGTGTGTGTGTGTGTGTGTGTGTGTTGTGTTACTCACAGAGTACAAAGCTGCGTTGTGGTTTCTCTGTCCAGACGGAGCTCAACATCTGTCTCAACATCTAATGGAGTAAATGTACTTGAGTACAGAGGATTTGTACTTTACTTGAGTATTAGATTTCTTTGGTACTTATTACTCTTACTTGAATACATCTCCAAGACAAATATTAGTACTTTTACTTTTAATTTGTAGGAAGGCTGAAAAGTACTGGTTACTTTCAGGTCTTTCCCACACTGCAAAAAGAAGAAAACAGAAGGGAAGTGTTCATAGTCGTCAGAGTCACCGTCACACTGCAAAAACTCTACATCTGTCCAAGAATATTTGTCTTATTTCTTGTCAAAATGTCTCATTTCTAGTCAAAACTAATCTCTTTCCACTTAAAATAAGACTCATCACCTAAAAATGAACTTGTTTTTAGATCATTTTCACTTGTTTCACTTGATCAACTAGTTTTCAATTGAAATAAGTAGAAAAATCTGCCAGTGAAAGCAAGTTTTTTGTGTTTGTAATAAGAAAGAAAAACTTGCTCCACTATCAGATTTTTCTACTTATTTCAAGTGAAAATCTGCTTGAAAGAAGTAAAAAGTGTCTAAAAACAAGCTGCTTTTAATGTGATGAGTCTGATTTTAAGTAGAATGAGATTAGTTTGGACTAGAAATAAGACAAATATTCTTGGTAAGATTTAGACTTTTTGCAGTGCAAGCTGTGTTTGTCTGTGAAGGAAACCCTAACCCCTAAAAGCAGCACATCAGTGCAGCTGAGCAGCAAAGAGTTCATTCTCACTAACAAGAGTTAAAAGCTCCTTACATTCATTTACAAACTATTAGAGTCATTCATTGATGTGAACAATAAGACATTTACTCTGACTCTGACTTTGACTTACAGTACAGTTAAAAGCATGTAGTGTGAATTCACCTAATGTGGGACACTTGAGCTTAAGTGGGTGTAGGTCTTCTTATAGCAAAATAAAGTTAATGTAAATGTTGTCTCACACAAGCTGTGATATTACATGATCAAAATCACATGACATCTCAAATGTCCAATCACAGGTTTGGGAGGGACACCACACAGTTGGTAGAAAACCATGAATACTATAGAAGATGAAGCTGAACTAGGACAATAAGTGATATTATTGAACACTGGTTTGCAATCTAGCATTTATCATGTAAACTAAGATGACTTTTAAACAGACTTTTTACTGTCCCACATTAGGGAACGGAGATCGCCGCAAAAAACTTTGCAATCAGAGTTGAAATATGCATGGTATTTCTTTTAGGAGTGTGATATCAGAAGTTTCTCTTTGGATTCCATTAGATCACAACCTGAGGATTTCAGAATGGTACAGGATGTAGATTGAAGTGTTTGCTTCATATCACAAAATACACCAGAAGTCCCAAAATGTCCCACATTAGGACAATTCACCCTAGGCCTACTAGGGATACTGAAGTACCTTTACAAGCAAGTACTTTTTTACTCTTACTGCAGTAACATGTGGACTGAGATACTTTTACTTGTAACGGAGTAGCCTACATGTTGACCAGTAGTATTTGTACTCTTGCTCTAAGTACTGGGGTGCAGAGATGGCAAAAGTACCCAGATTCTTTACTCGAGTAGAAGTAAAAGTACCTGTGTAAAAAACGACTTAAGTAAAAGTGAAAGTACTGATCCAAATATCTACTCAAGTAAAAGTAAAAAGTACAGGCTTTGAAATTTACTCAAAAGTATTATTAAGTGTAAAAAGTATTTCCATTGCACGATTCACTGCAAAGCAAATAACCACACGATAATTCATCTTGAATCCATTTCATCAATGTTATTGTTTGAACAAACATTGTTCACACAGCCTCAGTTTACCTGCCGGACACAAAATGTATCCTAATGTACTTCACTATGGTCAATCGTAGGTATTTGTATTGTACACTTCAGGTTTACACATCACACTTATGAACATTAAATTGTGGACCAGGATTGGCTTCTAAACTGTGGTGTCACAAATCATGCTCGCAGTCCCAATGAATAATCTTGTGGATTGAGACACTTTATGGGGGGTTATTATTTATGGCCCTTTTCCACTAGCGCGACTCGGCTCGACACGTCTCTATTAGTTTTGTTTGGTTTTTTTTGTTGTTTTTTTTTGGCTTTTCCACTAGAACTCAGCTCAAGTCGAGTTGTAATTTTATTTTGCCGTAAATTTATTTTGCCGTGGAAACCCTGATATATTAAAAAAAAAGTAACAAGCATTTTGGAGAAATGTAAGGAGTAGAAAGTACCGATATTTGCGTTAAAAATTTACTGAGTAAAAGTAAAAAGTTGTCAGAAAAATAAATACTTCTAAAAGTACAAAGTATCTGACAATTCTACTTAAGTACAGTAACGAAGTATTTGTACTATACTTGCCATCACTGCTGGGGTGTAGTACTCTGTCCATCTGTGTTGTGTTTCTACATCGTTGTCGTCTTCACCTCGTCTGGTTGTTGTGACTGTTCAGCCACATTCAGTGTGAGGTGAAGTCAGACTTAGAGACTTAGAGACGTGTTGACTCAGTTCATCGGTTCAGAGAACAGAGACAAAGCAGCGTCGCCACACACACACACACACACACACACACACACACACACACACACCTTCTGGTCGACACAACTTTCCTGTATTTTTACGCACAACGTTTCCTTCAGATGATTCATTCACAACAAGAGAAAACACATCTAGTGTTTATATAGAAACACACAGTGTTGATGTGTGGTCCAATAGGACAGAGGGAAACATGAAGGTTAATATAGATATTAGAACTAACATTAATAGCTACATACCATAATATCACACATTATTTAATAGCCATAAATATCAATAATCCCATAATATCATGGTACAACATTAATCACAAGAAGAAATACATCATTGTATGGGAAGTGGGAACAGATAAAAACCAACACAGGTATAAACACATGAACTAAAGTGTCTTATTGGACTGATTAACACCACTCATCAACTCTGCAGCTGATTGGCTCATGTTGATGTGTAGATGACGACTCATCAACTCTGCAGCTGATTGGCTCATGTTGATGTGTAGATGACGACTCATCAACTCTGCAGCTGATTGGCTCATGTTGATGTGTAGATGAGTTTCACGTTGTTCTTAACGTTGTGAAAGTAAAAATAAAGAAATGTTTTGTAGCTACCAGAAAGTATACGGTGGTACTTTTTACTGTTAGTCTGACTGCAGTCGTTTCTTTAGTGTGAGTCTTTGATTACTACTTTTAGCCCTTTTAGCCCTTTAGTCCTTTTAGCCCTTTTAGCCCTTTTAGCCCTTTAGCCCTTTTAGCCCTTTTAGCCCCTTTAGCCCTTTAGCCCTTTTAGCCCTTTAGCCCTTTAGCCCTTTAGTCCTTTAGCCCAGGGGTCTTCAACGTTTTCCAGGCCAAGGACCCCCAAACTGATGGAGAGATGGAGCGGGGACCCCCTACTTATATTGTATAAAATTGTGTTTTATATTTAACGAGTCCTGTATTGCCAGGAAATGATAATACATACGTAGTCTATGAAAAAAAGTGGAAAAGTCAGGGGGCAGGGGCCCACTTTAGTATTCTTTCAGGGGGCCCAGAATTCCTAGCAACGGCCCTGGTGCCATATGCCAAAAGTGCCATATTCTCGACTATAAATCACACTTTTTTTTTAGGAGTTTAGTCAAAGGGACTTATATAAAAAATATATGCCATGCCATGATCACAACAGGTCACAACTATGCTTGTGTAACTGAACGCTGCTACTTCACCAATAAAAGAATTACTAAACCATAAAAAGACAGAGAAAACAAAGCAGTGTTTCCCCTACTGTTTTTTTCTCTGGCTTTTTATGCATTTATTTTGAAAGGGCAGCTGGAGAGAGACGGGGCGCGGAGAGAAAGTGAGAGGGGGGATTGACACGCAGCAATGGGACAGTCGGAGGGTCGCTGCAGCGGCCGTGCTCTACCAAGACTCGTGACTCACCTCCAACCGTCAGCGCCGCGGTCACCGGAGCTGATTCTGGGAACATTTACACCGGGCCCGCCGTGTCATGTCTCGGTTCCACAGAGCGTTTCAGTGACGGTGTCACGGCCTGACGCTGCTGCATTGTCGCTGCGCTATGAGCAGACGTGGCGGCGCGCGTTAATGTCACCATCGTATGAGTGTGTGCTGTGAATTAACGAGTGTGTATGGAGAATGAAAACTAAAGTCCCATCGTTGTGTTGTGTAGCTGACGGTTCAGGGGCCGAGTGTCACAGCACCACTGACAGCGGTGTGTGTGTGTGTGTGCACGCGCCCGCCATCGGGCTGATTTTAGAGGGGGGTGGGGGGGAGTGAGCGAGCGAGAGTGAGAGAGAGACGGTGCGCAGTGTTTGTATCAGATACAATAAAGGCTCCCTGACACCTATATTATAGGAAAACAGAGGACTTGTATGTAAAAATCCGATGTTCAGCAGCAGGGAACGCCCCTATGGATCTTTTTTTCATAACTTCCATATCTTTTGTCATATTTCTTTTCCCTCAACCAAAACTTTCGCGACCCCCCTGCAGTACCTCCGCGGACCCCCTGTTGAAGACCTCTGCTTTAGCCCTTTTAGCCCTTTTAGCCCTTTTAGTCCTTTTAGTCCTTTTAGTCCCTTTAGCCCTTTTAGTCCTTTTAGCCCTTTTAGCCCTTTAGCCCTTTAGCCCTTTTAGCCCTTTTAGCCCTTTAGCCCTTTTAGCCTTTTTAGCCCTTTAGCCCTTTTAGCCTTTTTAGCCCTTTAGCCCTTTTAGCCCTTTTAGCCCTTTTAGCCCTTTTAGTCCTTTTAGTCCCTTTAGCCCTTTTAGCCCTTTTAGCCCTTTAACCCTTTTAGCCCTTTTAGCCCTTTAGCCCTTTTAGCCCTTTTAGCCCTTTAGCCCTTTTAGCCTTTTTAGCCCTTTTAGCCTTTTTAGCCCTTTAGCCCTTTTAGCCCTTTTAGCCCTTTAGCCGTTTTAGCCCTTTAGTCCTTTTAGCCCTTTTAGCCCTTTAGCCCTTTTAGCCCTTTTAGCCCTTTTAGTCCTTTTAGTCCTTTTAGCCCTTTTAGCCCTTTAGACCTTTTAGCCCTTTTAGTCCTTTTAGTCCCTTTAGCCCTTTAGCCCTTTTAGCCCTTTAGCCCCTTTAGTCCCTTTAGCCCTTTTAGCCCCTTTAGCCCTTTTAGTCCTTTTAGTCCCTTTAGCCCTTTTAGTCCTTTTAGCCCTTTTAGCCCTTTAGCCCTTTAGCCCTTTTAGCCCTTTTAGCCCTTTAGCCCTTTTAGCCTTTTTAGCCCTTTAGCCCTTTTAGCCTTTTTAGCCCTTTAGCCCTTTTAGCCCTTTAGCCCTTTTAGCCCTTTTAGCCCTTTTAGCCCTTTTAGTCCTTTTAGTCCTTTTAGCCCTTTAGACCTTTTAGCCCTTTTAGTCCTTTTAGTCCCTTTAGCCCTTTAGCCCTTTTAGCCCTTTAGCCCCTTTAGTCCCTTTAGCCCTTTTAGCCCCTTTAGCCCTTTTAGCCCTTTTAGTCCCTTTAGCCCTTTTAGCCCTTTAGCCCCTTTAGTCCCTTTAGCCCTTTTAGCCCCTTTAGCCCTTTTAGCCCTTTTAGTCCTTTTAGCCCTTTTAGTCCTTTTAGCCCTTTTAGCCCTTTTAGCCCTTTTAGCCCCTTTTAGCCCTTTTAGCCCTTTAGCCCTTTTAGCCTTTTTAGCCCTTTAGCCCTTTTAGCCTTTTTAGCCCTTTAGCCCTTTTAGCCCTTTAGCCCTTTTAGCCCTTTAGTCCTTTTAGTCCTTTTAGTCCCTTTAGCCCTTTTAGCCCTTTAACCCTTTTAGCCCTTTAGCCCTTTAGCCCTTTTAGCCCTTTTAGCCCTTTTAGCCCTTTTAGCCCTTTAGCCCTTTTAGCCTTTTTAGCCCTTTAGCCCTTTTAGCCTTTTTAGCCCTTTAGCCCTTTTAGCCCTTTTAGCCCTTTAGCCCTTTTAGCCCTTTAGTCCTTTTAGCCCTTTTAGCCCTTTAGCCCTTTTAGCCCTTTTAGCCCTTTTAGTCCTTTTAGCCCTTTAGACCTTTTAGCCCTTTTAGTCCTTTTAGTCCCTTTAGCCCTTTAGCCCTTTAGCCCCTTTAGTCCCTTTAGCCCTTTTAGCCCCTTTAGCCCTTTTAGCCCTTTTAGTCCTTTTAGCCCTTTTAGTCCTTTTAGCCCTTTTAGCCCTTTTAGCCCCTTTTAGCCCTTTTAGCCCTTTAGCCCTTTTAGCCTTTTTAGCCCTTTAGCCCTTTTAGCCTTTTTAGCCCTTTAGCCCTTTTAGCCCTTTAGCCCTTTTAGCCCTTTAGCCCTTTTAGCCTTTTTAGCCCTTTAGCCCTTTTAGCCTTTTTAGCCCTTTAGCCCTTTTAGCCCTTTAGCCCTTTTAGCCCTTTAGTCCTTTTAGCCCTTTTAGCCCTTTAGCCCTTTTAGCCCTTTTAGCCCTTTTAGCCCTTTTAGTCCTTTTAGTCCTTTTAGCCCTTTTAGCCCTTTAGACCTTTTAGCCCTTTTAGTCCTTTTAGTCCCTTTAGCCCTTTAGCCCTTTTAGCCCTTTAGCCCCTTTAGTCCCTTTAGCCCTTTTAGCCCCTTTAGCCCTTTTAGCCCTTTTAGTCCTTTTAGCCCTTTTAGTCCTTTTAGCCCTTTAGCCCTTTTAGCCCTTTTAGCCCTTTTAGCCCTTTAGTCCTTTTAGCCCTTTTAGCCTTTTAGCCCTTTAGCCCTTTTAGCCCTTTTAGTCCTTTTAGCCCTTTTAGCCCTTTTAGTCCTTTTAGCCCTTTTAGCCCTTTTAGTCCTTTTAGCCCTTTTAGCCCTTTAGTCCTTTTAGCCCTTTTAGCCCCTTTAGCCCTTTAGCCCTTTTAGCCCTTTTAGCCCTTTTAGCCCTTTTAGCCCTTTTAGTCCTTTTAGCCCTTTTAGCCCTTTTAGTCCTTTTAGCCCTTTTAGCCCTTTTAGCCCTTTTAGTCCTTTTAGCCCTTTTAGCCCTTTAGCCCTTTTAGCCCTTTTAGCCCTTTTAGCCCCTTTAGCCCTTTTAGCCCTTTTAGCCCTTTTAGCCCTTTTAGCCCTTTTAGCCCTAACCCTTTTAGCCCTTTTAGCCCCTTTAGCCCTTTTAGCCCCGGAATAGACGTGGCATCGCTAAAAGAGCGACGTGCACTCCAGCGGCCGTCGCGCGGCGTTTCTCTTCTTTTTCGCGCCGGGTCTGTTTTATTTCCTGGTGGCGCGGATACGCAGCCCAACAGGTAGAAAACTACAGACAACTGTGTATAAAACCAATATAGCTATTAGGTTTAAAAGCAAACCTACTTAGTCAGTAAATTACCTGTGGAAAAAGTACTGTCAATCAGCGCTGTGATTGGCCGACGGCCGACCTGTCCTTCCCCGCTGCAGCGCTGTGATTGGCCGACGGCCGACCTGTCCTTCCCCGGTGCAGCGCTGTGATTGGCCGACGGCCGACCTGTCCTTCCCCGCTGCAGCGCTGTGATTGGCCGACGGCCGATAGAAACCGTGAAGAGCAGAAAGTGTGTTAGCGTGAAACTCTGCTGCTCCAACCACAACCACAGCACCGGTTCATACTGGATCTAGTTGTTATGTCTGTGTGTGTGTGTGTGTGTGTGTGTGTGTGTGTGTGTGTGTGTGTGTGTGTGTGTGTGTGTGGAGGAAGCAGCAGTCTGCTGCGGTCGACTCACACAGAGCGAATCAACAACAACATAAATCCTGTCAGAGGTTAAAACTCTCACTGCTCCACCTCACTAGAGGAGACAAGGAGACAAGGACACAAGGAGACGAGGAGACAAGGAGACAAGGAGACGAGGAGACGAGGAGACGAGGAACTGCACTGCAAAAACTCTAAATCTTACCAAGAATATTTGTCTCATTTCTTGTCAAAACTAATCTCATTCTACTTAAAATAAGACTCATCACATAAAAAGCAGCTTGTTTTTAGACACTTTTTACTTCTTTCAAGCAGATTTTCACTTGAAATAAGTAGAAACATCTGATAGTGGAGCAAGTTTTTCTTATTTCAAGTGAAAATTAGTTTGAAACAAGTGAAAATGATCTAAAAACAAGTTAATTTTTAGGTGATGAGTCTTATTTTAAGTGGAAAGAGATTAGTTTTGACTAGAAATGAGACATTTTGAGAAGAAAAAGGACAAATATTCTTGGAAAGATTTAGAGTTTTTTGCAGTGTGACGGTGACTCTGACGATAATAAACACTTCCCTTCTGTTTTCTAACGTTACTCGACCAAAGAAAACAACACAACACATTCATTCATTTAATCAGATGCACCACTGGTCTATATTTAGACTTTACTACAGTCTAACAGCAGCCTAGTGGAGCCATAAAACACTCTGATGACTGGGATTTATCCTGTTGAAAACACTACCCACGATGCACCGGGGCCGAGCCCAGCTGAAAGGGATAGTTCACCCAAAATTCAAATTCCCTAACTCGTTATCTCCTCCCCCTCATGTGGACAAATAAGTCTATATAGTCTATATTCTTAGTACGTAGAGGCCGCTGTAATGTAGATTGGTGCCCCCCTTGCACCTCTGTATCTCCCTAATGCTCTCTCTCAAGTGTTGATTCTGCCTTATTGATATGGCTGCACAGTCCCTGTTCCATGTATAATGTCTAAACTGTAAACTCTCTCAGAACTTTCAATGTAAGCTCCATTATAGTATTGTTATTCTTGTGTTTTTTTCTACCTGTATATTTTATTGTATTTTATTTATTTACTTTGTTTTATTTTTGCCTCTTTTTCTTCTTTTTCTGTACTAGCTGTATATGTGACAAATAAAGTACCTTTACCTTATATGTCATTCAGTCCATGTGATATGTTTTTACTTGCCCCTGCTGTCATGTATGTTCTCTATTCTGTGTTTGTTGAAAAATGAATAAAATATTGGATAAAAATATTCTATATTTAGTCTATATTTTAAGCTTGTTTGTAGCGGAAGTTTCTCGAAGCTCCTCTTCCTGGTTCGTCCGAATCTTGTGCGATTAGCGCCGATTTCAATTTCTCATGTCGGGGCTTCAATACCAGAGGGACATTACAGACGAGCAGCATGGAGGTATCTGGATGTTTTTTGGTGTGTCTTTTTGTTACGAAGACAGTTGGTATCCATTAGCAACCGTCATATGGACATGCACTGCTACACCGAGACCCCCTGTAACTCAGAGAAGCCACGGAGGACTCTGAAACTTCTCCCAGCCCTTAGTCCACATGAGGGGGAGGAGATCATGAGGGACATTTCAATTTTGGGTGAACTATCCCTTTCAGCTGCACCTGGTGAAAACATAAACAGCCTTTATTCAGTGTTTCTGCTGCGGTTCAACCCACCGGTCTGTGTTTACGCTGAGAGGAACGGAGCGACACCGCAGCACAGACACAACAACACGCTGTGACGCTGAGACGCTCTGACCCGACGGCTCGTAGGTTTTAGGATTTAACGTCTAGAGCAGAAACAACAACACTTAACCAACACAGAGCTTCATTATTGTTTCATCTCCTCTGAACTGAGAGAGACCACACTGCAAAAACTCTACATCTGTCCAAGAATATTTGTCTTATTTCTAGTCAAAACAAATCTAATTCCACTTAAAATCAGACTCATCACATTAAAAGCAGCTTGTTTTTAGACACTTTTTACTTCTTTCAAGCAGATTTTCACTTGAAATAAGTAGAAAAATCTGATAGTGGAGCAAGTTTTTCTTCCTTATTACAAACACAAAAAACTTGGCAGATTTTTCTACTTATTTCAAGTGAAAATTAATTTGAAACAAGTGAAAATGATCTAAAAACAAGTTCATTTTTAGGTGATGAGTCTTATTTTAAGTGGAAAGAGATTAGTTTTGACTAGAAATGAGACATTTTGACAAGAAATAAGACAAATATTCTTATAAGATGTTGAGTTTTTGCAGTGCAGGGTTAGACGGTCACCATGACGATCACCGGGACTTTCACCTTCACCACTGGATGTTTCTATCAGTCACAGAGAAACATGTGAAGGTCGTCCAAACTGTCTTCGTCTTCTTCTCACATGGTTTGATTTAAATGTGTTGTTAGTAAACTCTGAGAGAAAGTGAGTTGTTGTATCAGACCCTTCTCATCGCTGCATGAGGTTCAGCTAAATGTGAACTGTATAACTGTATAACTGTATAATTATTGTTTTGCAGCTCGTGCGGTCGTTCCATAGTAAAGTGTTGTGTTTATATTCCGCTCTGTAGCCTCTGCTGAGTCACAGAAACCTAATTATTACTGATGTTCTCCACCCAGACTGACGTACCAGCAGTTACATAAGACCAAGGGAAAGTGACTTCGTCTCCACAACACCACACCACACGCAGTCGCACACTTGTTTTCCAGAAGCAGCTCCGCACACGGCACCAAGCTGCACCAAGCTGCACCGAGCTGCACCAAGCTGCACCGAGCTGCACCAAGCTGCACCAAGCTGCACCAAGCTGCAAGAGTACAAACACTACTGGTCAACATTTACTCTGTTACAAGTAAAAGTACCCAGTCGACATGTTACTCCAGTTTTAAATGTACTTTAAGTCAAAGTCAGAGTCAGAGTAAATGTCTTATTCCTCTAATAGTTTGTAAATGAATGTAAGGAGCTTTTAACTCTTGTTAGTGAGAATGAACTCTTTGCTGCTCAGCTGCACTGATGTGCTGCTTTTAGGGGTTAGGGTTTCCTTCACAGACAAACACAGCTTGTGTCCAATAGGATTTTAGAAAAAGACCTGAAAATAACCAGTACTTTTCAGCCTTCCTACTAATTAACTCCTATTAATTAAGTACCAAAGAAATCTAATACTCAAGTATTACATGGGACAGAGGTGGGAGAAAGTCCTAAGATTTTTGTTTCGAGTCCCAAAAAAATCGATTATTATTAAGTTGTTTATATTTTACTGTTGTACGATTGGGCCGACAATCGTACAAAAGATTGAACATGTTTAGTATTTACGATTGTCGCCGCCGACCGTTTTACGAGTCGATTATCGGGAGAATTTAAATCTTAAAACACCACACACCACAGGACAATCTCATAAAATAATCTCAAGAGCCTAAGATAATCGGGCGATTTTTGTCTTTGGTCAGAAGGGGGAAAATCGGGGCAAAATCAGCCACATTATCTTTATGTGTGGTAGGAATTAGTGTGTTGGCATTAATTATACAGCCAAGACTGATAACAGGAGTGGGTTCTATAGGAACTGCTACAGTTTAACATTTATGTGACACTTTTTTAAATATTTTAATATTTGTGCTGCATGAGACTTGACTTGAATTCAAGTCAAGAGGGTTAAGTCCAAGTAGAGTCTCAAATCTTTGGCATCAAGTCCCAAGCGAGTCCAAGTCTCTTATTGATTTGATCAAGCAAGTCTTAAGTCATCAAAATCGGGACTCGAGTCCAAGTCAAGTCTCAAGTCCCGAGTCCACTACAGATGCAAATTATCTTAAAGCTATAATCTGGTACAGTGCATCAAATGGCAACATTTATGTTTGAACTGTCCCTTTTAAATAAATTAAATTGAAATTGAATTGAAAAGTAAAGTACAAATCCTCTGGATATGTAGGCTACTTACTATCTAATTTGTGAATGAATTCTTTGTAACAAGGGTTAGACAATATAAGTTCACTTCTTTCTGCCCCCTTTCATTCAAGAGTTACAGCATTGTCATTGTTTTTTTTATGAGTTTTATGTTATTTTTTGTTTTTATGCTCGATAAATGAATGAAATAAATAAATAAATAAATAAACTAAACTAAACTAAACTTAAGTACAGTACTCTAGTAGTAAATGTACTCTGTTCCTCTCCACCACTGAAGGCAGCGTGTGGTGAAGCCCTGAGGGAATAACAACATGATGCAGCGGTTGCCGTCGGCAGCAGCAGCGTGGGCCAGAGCTCCTTCCTGTTGTGTGTGAGTCTGAGTCTGTGTTGACTGAGACTGGTCTAACCCTACGACAGCGTCTGGACCAGCTGCGGTTCAGCCGGTGTTTTCCCCCACGGCCAACTTTCTAAAAGTGGAGACCAGTTAAAACCAAACGGCCTCGGAAACCACGGAAACCGCTGCTGCTCTGATTCACTGGTTCACTCCCTCACCCTCCCAACCCAACTCCCTCTGGAAGAACTGAGCCGCTCAGACAGAGTGGGTAGAACATTACAACATCCATGAAAACAAAACAAAGGTTAAAATAATAATTAAAAACACTGGAGGAGTCAAAGGCTTTTTCTGGTAGAGAAATGTTAATGTTAATGTTAAAGGGATAGTTCAACACTTTGGCAAACTGGCCCATTGCCATAATCCCTATAGTCATAGCAGTAGGTTCGTTACCTTTAATTGTTGGTGCAAGCTGTTTTTAGAACGGCGGAGCAGAGCCGTGAGCTGCTCAGAGCTACGCTACGGAGGCTCATTATGGGATTTCTTGGTTTCCCTCATCAAACTCATCAAATACACAATCCAACAACTCCACAACGCTCTGGTGGACAAGTTGTGAGCTGCACATTCACCACGCTATGAGATAATAACACAACGTTACCACACAGAGTTGTTTTAGAGGGAAATGCAGAGACTGTTGATGAAAAACTGTCCCTGAAGGCAACGTGCATCAGAGGTTTTGCATGAATTTCCCTCTTCAGCTCACGGCTCTGCTCCGCTGTTCTAAAAACAGCTTGCACCGACAATTAAAGGTAACGAACCTACTGCTATGACTATAGGGATTATGGCAATGGGCCAGTTTGACTAAATGTTGAACTATCCCTTCAATGTTTATTTTCCCTGTGACTTGGTAACGCAAGTTATACCTATAACTATGGATCTATTTCGACCTCACTCAGACCGTCACCACGGTCTTCACCTTGGATGACATCAAAGTCGTGGAGAACTGAGGACTTCACCCCGTCCTGGCCCCGTCCAGCAGCAGAAAGCACCGCCACGTTGACCCTGTAAAACCGAGCAAATGTACATGGGGTGGTCCAGGATGCTGCCGCACAAATCTCTGCCATGGGCACACCTTTCAGGGCAGCCCAGGAGGTTGCACACTCCTCACCGAGTGTGCCACCAGAGTACCGGGTATTGGAAGACCCAGCCCCTCATACGCCTGTGAGATGGTGTCACCACCCAGTGTGACAGGCGCTGGTTAGACACAGCAGCCCCCCGTGTGTGTCCCCCAGCAGACAAACAGTTGTGAGTGTGAGTGTCTCAGCGGGTGGGTGCGCGCCAGGTAGGCCCTCAACGCCCTCACTGGGCAAAGTGTGCGCATGGCCAAGTCCCCCTCCCCCGAGGTCGGGTCTGGTTGAAATGAGCTTATTTCAATCACCTGGTTCACCGTCTGAGGGTTTAACACCTTAGGCAGGAACGCAGGATTAGGCCACAATGAAACCCCCGAGTCATCAGCCTTCCATCGTAAGCACTGCTCGCTGGTGGACAGAGCATGCAACTCACTGACTCTCTTGGCAGAACAGATCGCCAGCAGGAACAAGGTCTTATGCGACAGGGACTTCAAATCTGCCTGCACCAACGGTTCGTAAGGGGCTTGAGTTAGTGACCTCAAGACCAGGGAGAGATCCCATGATGGAGCCCTAAGCGCCCTGCCCGGACGCAAACGGTGCGCTCCTCTAACAAACTGCGAGACCAAGGGGTGCCTCCCCACTGAGGCGCCCCCGACTA
Source organism: Trachurus japonicus (assembly GCF_045865225.1). NCBI lineage: Eukaryota > Metazoa > Chordata > Actinopteri > Carangiformes > Carangidae > Trachurus > Trachurus japonicus. The sequence goes on from NC_140909.1 coordinate 388,573, forward strand.
GCTCGTGAAAGGCAGAAATCGCCACTGAATACAACCCGACAGTGCTAGAAGCTTTCCCAGAATCCAAAAGGAACTGCAGGAAGCACAAGACGAGGTGCACCGAGCACGCGGAGGGGTCCACCTGCCGCTGGCGACAGCAGTCAGAGAACACTCTCCATTTCTGACTGTAACTGGCCCGTGTGGAAGGAGCTCTAGCGCTCCTTAGAGTATGCAACACTGCCTCGTCTAGCTCCTCAGCCTGGGGCTGCTGACCGGCCAAGCCCACAACTGCAGCACCGCCGGTCTGGGGGCCAGATCTGACCCTCTGCCTGGGACAGCAGGTCCGCCCTGACCGAGGGCCGTGGTCGGCCGTGGACCAGCCGGAGGAGAGCTGGAAACCAGGGCCTCCCGGGCCACCTGGGAGCTATCAGCAAAACCCTGTAACGTCCTGCGGCCACTCTGTGGAGGACATGGGGGATCAGAGGAAACGGGGGAAAAGCATACAACAAGCCTGTCGGCCACTCGTGAGACAGTGCATCTATTCCCAGGGGAGCCCCTCGAGACTCCAGGGAGAACCACTGGTCGCAGTGGGCCGTCCTTGCGGACGCAAAGAGATCGACCTGTGCCTATTCGCCTGGGAGGGGTCCGGTCCTGGATAGGAGGTCCGCTGCCTGATTCTTTACCCCCGGAATAAAGAGTGCCCTGAGGGACGCTAGACGGGGAATCGCCCACAGCAGGAGCCTCCTGGTCACCTGGAGACACCGGAGAGACCTGGTTCCCCCTTGGTGGTTGATGTGGTAAACCGTAGAGGAGTTGTCTGACCTCACTAAAACGTGCCTGCCCCTGATAAAGGGGAGGAGCTCCACCAACGCTAGGTGGACCGCCCTCAGCTCCAGTAAATTGATGTGTTGGCCCGTCCAGTGTGGGCCCCATACACCCCTCACCGTCCTGCCTTCCCAGACTGCACCCCAGCCGGTCAGGGAGGCGTCTGTGGACACTACTGCCCGCCGCGACGGGAGATTCCCCAATGGGACCCCACGGCCAAGAGGGCCTTGTCCGTCCAAGGGTGCAGCGCCTGGACGAACCGCCGTGTCACCCTGAGCTTCACCCGTCTGTCCCGTTTTGGATGAAGACCAAAGGCATTCAGCCACCTCTGCAGAGGCCGTGCTCTGAGAAGGCCCAAGGGAACCACCGTCACTGCCGCTGAAATCATCCCTAATAACCTCTGAAACTGAGCCACTTCCAGCCGCCTGCCCGGCTGAAACTGCTCCGCTAAGGCCACCAGATTTCCGACCCTCCGAGGAGTGAGGGAGGCCACTCGGGGCGGCGCCTCCTGAGGTCAGTCACATGACATTGTTGTCATAAGGTCTGGAGGATAGGTAGTAGGATGGGCATCATTCAAGGTGAAGACCGTGGTGATGGTCTGAGTGAGGTCGAAATAGATCGCTGGTTTATCCAGTTGTTGTTGTTTTGTTGTTGTTGTTTTCCTTCAGGGTGAAGTGGAGATCCAGCTGAACTGTGTTTACTCTCAGACTTCATTCACAAATAAAACGATAATGGATCTGTTAGGAAACGCATCAATAATGTTGGATTGTGCAGAAGGACGGACGATTCACATGGTTCATATCATAACTCATAACTTTAGAAAATAGGAAAACATGGTATAATTTATATGTATGTTTATAGATATATAGATATATATTATAATGTGTAAACTGCAGAATGAATCTATATGCTGTAGAATGACTGTATATGCAATATGATATGAAGTGTAAGCTGTGGAATAATGTATAAATAATATGTAGATATGGATGTAACATGGTTTAGTGTGTGATGACTTACTAACAAAAAAATGGATAAAGCACAGTAACAAAGTGGAAACGCTCACTCTGTTTTGTTTTGTTAGGTGAGGCGTATTGCTCACTTGGTTTTTGTATTTTTTTTTATATAATGTCTCTGTTTTTGTATTATTGAATGTATATTTGATACTGTTGGACCTCAGGAAGAATAGCTGCCTGTGGCTTTGCTGCAAGTTGTTTTCCTCACACTTCTCTGACCCAGTTTTAATCTGTGTTGTTGCTAAAGGAATTCATATGGAGCCGCTGTGTTTAGAAAAGTCAAACAAAAGCCAGAGTCAAGGTAGTGAAAACTATATTCAAAATGTGGTGAATTCCCCGTGGCCAGGCCGGTTTTCCTCCGTGTGGATCCGGTTTCTCTCTGTGGACCTGGTTTCTCTCTGTGTGGATCGGACCCTCGTGGTCTCGGTGGATCGGACCCTCGTGGTCTCGGTGCGGTGCAGAGGAGTGGGCGAGGGCGGAGCCGTGGTGGTTTACTGAGCTTCCTGTTGTAGCAGCTAACGGAGAATAAATATATAAATATAGAGTTTTATGTGAAGTGGAGGGTGTTGTGTTGGGAAACAGAGGAATTTAACCTACTTCTACTACTTCTACACCAACACACGGCTGTTTGGAGCAGAAAGTGTCTGTTAGAAACATCCACCGTGTGTTTACAATTCACTACAACAGATGTAAAATCGCCTTTTGGCTCATTCTGGCACGTTTACATTTGTTTAAAGGGATAGTTCAACATTTTGGCAAATTGGCCCATTGCCATAATTGCTATAGTCATAGCAGTAGGTTCGTTACCTTTAATTGTAGGTGTAAGCTATTTTCAGTACGGCGGAGCGCAGCAGCAGGCTGCTCAGAGCTACGCTATGGAGGCTAAGGGAATTTCTTGGTTTCCCTCATTAAACTCATCAAATACAAAATCCCAAAACTCCACAGCGCTTTTGTAGACAAGTTGTGAGCTGCACAACCACCACGCTATGAGATAATGACGGAACGATACGAAACGGAGCCGTTTTCGAGGTAAATTCATACAAAACCGCTGATGCGCGTTGCGTTCAGGGACAGTTTTTCAGCAAGCAGTCTCCGTATTTACCCTGTATTTACGTCGAAAACGGCTCCGTTTCGTATCGTTCCGTCATTATCTCATAGCGTGGTGGTTGTGCAGGTCACAACTTGTCTACAAAAGCGCTGTGGAGTTTTGGGATGTTGAATTTGATGAGTTTAATGAGGGAAACCAAGAAATTCCCTTAGCCTCCATAGCGTAGCTCTGAGCAGCTCACGGCTCTGCTCCGCCGTACTGAAAATAGCTTACACCTACAATTAAAGGTAATGAACCTACTGCTATGACTATAGCGATTATGGCAATGGGCCAATTTGCCAAAATGTTGAACTATCCCTTTAAATGTTTTTATTAATGTGCAATGGCCCTGATCTTTAAACTAGAACAACATGAAGTTAATGGGAGAAAGTCTGGAGGTTTGTTCCAGTTCACATCCTCAATGTTTCAGACAAAACTCTCTTAAACCAGAGGAAATAAGAGTGAACTCACTGATGAGACTCCAGTGGAGTTAGGACCACAGCGTAAAGGGTGAGGTAAAGTGTTGTGAGTGAGGTAAAGTGTTGTAGGTGAGGTAAAGTGTTGTGAGTGAGGTTGAACCGAGTCGTCTGGGAAACAGCAGAGCAGAAACAGCTGCAGGATGCAGGATGCAGGATGAGTCCTCTGCTGCCACCTGGTGGACTGAGCTGCTCATTACAGCTCCAACAGCTCTATATCAGCTCTAACACTCTAACATCTCTAACATCTAACATCTCTAACACTAACATCTAACACTCTAACAGCTCTATATCAGCTCTAACACTCTAACGTCTAACATCTAACTCATTTCCGGAACATGTACTTCAACTGGGAGCAGCAAAGTCTGGTAGCTCTGAGTTTTTGAGTTTTTACTCAACATTTGCTTTATTTTTGTTGTGTTTTTTGTTATCTACTGATGGATGCTTCTGTGGGGAGAAGAGATTCTTCAGAGATGAGCTTCTTTCATTGAAAGTGGACAGATCTGGAGGACACCACCATCCTGTCCCAGATGAGATGAAGAGGTGCTTTTGTGGTGGTTGTCGTGCTGCTGCTGGTGCAAAGTTAAAGGCTGGGAGGTGGAGATGTCCTATCGGTCCTTTCTGAGGTCAGTCATCATTGGAAATATCAACTCTCTGCCCAACAACAGTGATGAAGAGCTGGAGATATTGGTGAAGACTCAGAAAGTAGACATTTATTTTATTTTTTCGATATACCGAACCATAACAACACTTGTGTACATCCCACCCAATGGCAACTGCTTCAGTTCCATCTGAAGTTCTCCATGAAGGTGTTGCTAGGATACAGACTAAACATCCTGAGGCACTGAGCCGGCGGTCCTGCTCCATCCAGAGGCCCTGCTCCATCCAGAGGTCCTGCTCCATCCAGAGGCCCTGCTCCATCCAGAGGTCCTGCTCCATCCGGCGGTCCTGCTCCATCCGGCGGTCCTGCTCCATCCAGAGGCCCTGCTCCATCCAGAGGCCCTGCTCCATCCAGAGGTCCTGCTCCATCCAGAGGTCCTGCTCCATCCAGAGGCCCTGCTCCATCCAGAGGCCCTGCTCCATCCAGAGGCCCTGCTCCATCCAGAGGTCCTGCTCCATCCGGCGGCCCTGCTCCATCCAGAGGCCCTGCTCCATCCAGAGGTCCTGCTCCATCCGGTGGTCCTGCCGCATCCAGCGGCCCTGCTCCATCCAGAGGCCCTGCACCATCCGGTGGTCCTGCTGCATCCAGAGGCCCTGCTCCATCCAGAGGCCCTGCTCCATCCGGTGGTCCTGCTCCACCCAGAGGTCCTGCTCCATCCGGCGGTCCTGCTCCATCCAGAGGTCCTGCTCCATCCGGCGGCCCTGCTCCATCCAGAGGTCCTGCTCCATCCAGAGGTCCTGCTCCATCCGGCGGCCCTGCTCCATCTTTCTTTCTTTTTTGTGTCATTGTCGTGTGAGCTACTGGACTAATTTGAATTTCCCTCCTAGGGATGAATAAAGTATTCTCTACTTCTACTTCTACTAACACTCTAACATCTAACAGCTCGTTGCTTGTTACAGCTCCAACAGCTCTAACACTATAACATCTAACAGCTCTAACATCTAACAGCTCTAACACACTAACACTCTAACATCCAACAGCTCGTTACAGCTCCAACAGGAAGTTCACAAAGAGGAAGTTCACTAAGTTTATGTCTAATAATAAACATGAATAAGTGAACAAAGTCTTTCCTGTTTCCCTGCATAATGCAGATGTGTACAGCTGGAACTCTATTAAACCTCAAACCTTTTTAATTGCACATTTGGAGTTTGGGGAAACGTAATTTCGATCCCCTTTGTAATTCACAGTTACATAGTGTGACTGACAATAAAGTTGACTAAACTAAACTTAACTAAACTAAACAGTTCACAAAACTACAAAATGAGTCAAGTGACGACAAACCAGTTTGTCTTGTTTTTATTATTAATAGTACAAAGAGACGGGGGGTCGAGGCGTCGTAGTGCATCAAGGCCGTTGACGTTTACAGATGCTGTGTGGGGGGGGGGGGGGGGCAAATCATCATCAATTACCATGTCATTATTATTATTATTATTATTATTATTATTATTATTATTAATTATCATACATTATCTGGACCCAGAGACTCCGTCGGTCAGATTTAGTGCAGAAACACGTTGGATTTAAACATTTAACATTCAACATGAACAGGTTCGACGTCCGGGAGCAACAGAGATTAAAACTCTAACGACGACACCGATTCTCCTGCTGCCGAGTCTGAGGCTTCGTTACTGTCAGGGAGTCGAGGTCGGAGGTGCCAGCATCTGATGATTTAGTCCGTGTCTTTGGTTTGTGGTGAACTCGACCGTCTCAGGTGTTTCACTACGAAGCTGAACTCTGTCTGAAGGGTTTTATAACATATAATATACAGCGTTTTCCAAAGCATGTGACCATCTGAAGGGTTTTATAACATATTTAATATACAGTGTTTTCTGTAACGCTGCTGGAGAAAGGACAGAACTCAACCTCAGTCCTTTAGCACTTTAACCTCAGTCCTTTAGCACTTTAACCTCAGTCCTTTAGGACAGCTTCAAACTGTCAGATGTCTGGGAGCGGATGTGAACCTGACCCTGGACTGGAGCGTAAACCGGCCAAAACCAGTTTGAGATGAGCAGCAGTAAAGTAAACCAATAAAACCAATAAAACCATAATTATCTACTTTACTGCTGTGCAATGATTCAGAGGAAATCTATCTGCAACAACAACAACAACAACAGAGAAGACGACGCTGTGACTCAGGGATTCACCGGATCAACAACGACCCAGCAGATTGTTTAAAGGAGGGAAACTCATTCAGAGATAAACGAACAGTGTTGTTGTTGTTGTTGTTGTTGTTGTTGTTGTAACGATCACATGACTGAAACACTTCCTGTCTGAACGTCCAATAAGAACAAACCAACATAAACACTGTGTTGCTTTGGAGAACGGTCAGCGGTGGTGTGATATGTGAGGCGCCGCTCCGTAGCCGCGTAGCTCCGTAGCTGCGTAGCCGCGTAGCTCCGTAGCCCCGTAGCCGCGTAGCCCATAGCTCCGTAGCCCCGTAGCTGCGTAGCCGCGTAGCCCCGTAGCCGCGTAGCTCCGTAGAGCAGCAGTAGGGGGCGCCGCTCTGTAGCTGCGTAGCCCCGTAGCCGCGTAGCTCCGTAGCCCCGTAGCTGCCGTAGCTCCGTAGCCCCGTAGCTGCGTAGCTCCTTAGCACTGTAGCTGCGTAGCTGCATAGCTGCCGTAGCTCCGTAGCTGCCGTAGCTCCGTAGCTGCGTAGCTCCGTAGCACCGTAGCTGCGTAGCTCCGTAGCTGCGTAGCTCCGTAGCTCCGTAGCTGCGTAGCGCCGTAGCCGCGTAGCTTCGTAGCTCCGTAGCTGCGTAGCTCCGTAGCCGCGTAGCTGCGTAGCTCCGTAGCTCCGTAGCTGCGTAGCTCCGTAGCTGCGTAGCTCCGTAGCTGCGTAGCGCCGTAGCTCCGTAGCTGCGTAGCTTCGTAGCTCCGTAGCTCCGTAGCTTCGTAGCTCTATGAGCGTTTAGCGGGTTTGGCGATGAGCTGCCGTTCCCTCTCCAGCTCCTTCTCCCTCTGCTGCTCCTTCTCCAGCGCCTCCTTCTGCTTCTGCTGCTGCAGCTTCAGAGCTCGTTTCTGCACAGACCAGACAAACAAACAAACAAACATCGGCTCAGTCAAACTCCCTCATCCTCATCCATCCACAAACACAACCACCACTCACTGTACAGCAGCGGTTCTCAAAGGTTTTTACAACAAAGACCCTAAACTGACACTAATTAGACCACGGACCCCCATTGGACAAAACTTTGAAGTAAATGCCAGAAATACACAAGTGTTTGTTCTGAGGCTGAAGAATGTTACATTTTTAGTCAATGTACGTTCAAATTAGGGCCAATGGCGTGAATCTTTGGGAAAAAAAGTAGTAACATATCTCAAAAACAATTCTAGAAAAAAGTGGTAAAATTTATCAAAAACAATTCTAGAGAAAAGTTCAGAATAGGACAGCTAGACTCACTCTTGATTGTTCTTATAATAGCAAAATAATAGCACAACACAATTTGTTAGGGGTGAGGTAAAGTGTTAGGAGTAATGTAAAGCGTTGTAGAGCCATTTTCATTTAAATATTAGGACTATTGCAAGTAAAAAAACATCTAAGAAGCATATAAAGTCACTTTTCAGACTTCAGAGTTAAATCTTTTATGTTATCATTTTGAGAACTTTCTTTTTTCTTTCCTTTCTTTTTATTGTAACTGGATGTGTGTATAGTTGTTTTATTTTGAACTTTGTGAAAAGGGCCCAGGAAGACTAGTCTGGTGTTAGTGAGTCGGCTGACGGGGATCCTCAATAAACAATAAAGACTAAAGAATAAAGAATAAAGAATAAAGAATAAAGCGTATAGTACCTTTAGTTTGGTGGTCTTCTCGTGCAGCATGATCATCTCCTTCCTGACGTTGACCAGCTTGTTGTGGTAAACTTTGGCCTCTGTGAACTGGAGACAACCAGCTGCGTTAGAAACATCTGGTTCAGTCTGACACACGGGACGTTCAGCTGCACTAACATCTGGACGTCTGGACAAACATCTGGACGTATCTGAACATCTGAACATGTGTACCTATGTGTACTAGTCCTGATCACATGTTTTTGCCCCCGAGTCCGAGTCATTTTATTTTGAGTACCTGCCGATACCGAGTCTCGATCCGATACTTTCTGCAGTAAAGTTTTTAATGTAGATCAACTGTATCATCCCACTATCTTTCTGTTTTCTGATTTTGCCGGACGTCGGAGCACGGCGCATCAAGCAGCACAGAGCAGGTCGCGTATGACAGGAAATCGCGGGCAAAATACAAAATAAAACACCCGGTTAATTTTCAAAATAAAATACACCATGTTTACAGCGGAGCATATTTCCTGCTTTACACCTTGAAGACGTTGTAATGGGCAGCGACCGGCCTGAAGTCAGCAGCTCGGAGGTTTTCAGACATCATTTCACCCCGGTTACACCATGGAGCAGGAGATAGTGATTGTAAAACCAAGTCAGGTCAGAACCAAGTTGTTTCTCTACTACTCCTCTGGATTAAATTCATTGTTTTTGATTTTGTGGTTCACTTTATGGAAACTACAACCCGCTTTATGGCGAGATCACGTGTTCCCGCTGTGCGGCGGAGCCGCAACAATCAACATCACGGACGGAACCGGTGTGAGTTGACGGAGTCGGAGTACGCAGCCGCTCCGTAGCCGACCCGTTTCGGGATCGTTCCAGTGGAATCCCGGCTTACACACACCGTGGAGCTGTGCGCCACAGACCACGCACAGAAAACAAGCAGCTGCACCGAGTGCGCGTCGCTTTGGGTAATGAGCGCACATGACACACGTCTACAGTAAAGTAATGGGTTTGAAGTGCAGAAGATGATAATCTGAACGCCCCCATCGGCCCGTCTTCGCTGTAGACAGACAGGAAAACCCTGACATGTAGATATGTCATAGAGCCGATTCCTGATCGGGATGTGACGTCTGATTCTGATCGAGTCTGAAACCACGTGATCGACCCCGGTTTCCCATCACGTGGTCGGATCGGGACGTCCCTAATGTGGACGTACTGTATGTGGACGTGTGTGAACGTACCAGAGAGTTGAGGTCCATCAGGGCGTTGCAGTCTCTGAACTTGGTGACCTCCTGGTCCAACGTGTCCAACAGCACCAGCTGGTTCTGTCTGAGAGAGGGAAGAGACAGAAGAGAAGAGAAGAGAGAGAAGAGAGAGAAGAGAAGAGAAGAGAAGAGACAGAAGAGAAGAGAAGAGAAGAGAAGAGAGAGAAGAGACAGAAGAGAAGAGAAGAGAAGAGAAGAGAGAGAAGAGAAGAGAAGAGAGAGAAGAGAAGAGACAGAAGAGAAGAGAAGAGAAGAGAAGAGAAGAGAAGAGAGAGAAGAGAAGAGAGAGAAGAGAGAGAAGAGAAGAGAAGAGAAGAGAAGAGAAGAGAAGAGAAGAGACAGAAGTGAGTCAGCTGGTTTTGTCTGGTTGGGATAAAACAACACGAAGAGAGGGTTAGTAGATGTTGGTGAAGAGCATGTGAATGTTCTCCATCAGACCTTCTGTCACAGCCGTCTTTCATGTCGTCTCTTTTAAACGGTGACGTCGTCCCGCTGCAGAACAGATCTACAGGTCTACAGGTCTACAGGTCTACAGGTCTACAGGTCTACAGGTCTACAGGTCTAAAGGTCTACAGGTCTACAGGTCTACAGGTCTACAGGTCTACAGGTCTACAGGTCTACAGGTCTAAAGGTCTACAGGTCTACAGGTCTACAGGTCTACAGGTCTACAGGTCTACAGGTCTACAGGTCTAAAGGTCTACAGGTCTACAGGTCTACAGGTCTACAGGTCTACAGGTCTAAAGGTCTACAGGTCTACAGGTCTACAGGTCTACAGGTCTACAGGTCTAAAGGTCTAAAGGTCTACAGGTCTACAGGTCTACAGGTCTACAGGTCTACAGGTCTACAGGTCTACAGGTCTACAGGTCTACAGGTCTACAGGTCTACAGGTCTACAGGTCTAAAGGTCTACAGGTCTACAGGTCTACAGGTCTACAGGTCTACAGGTCTACAGGTCTACAGGTCTACAGATCTACCTCCGTGTTTTAATAAAGTCACTGAGCTGGTTTCTGACTGGCCACCGTGTGGTCCCAATCATTTTGCTCTCCTCTGTGTGAGACTTTGCACTTTATCTGATGCACTTCACTTGACCACTATGTTCTTAACAGTGTTATCTTGGATTTTGTATTCTGTGTTTTAACGGTATTTCCTATATTTATCTCTTATATGATCACAATTAGTGCATATTTTATTTATATTGTTATTTATAATGATGCATTGTCACTATATGTCATTGTGTTGTATGTTTTTACCTTTATGTGATTCTATGAGCTGCAACACAAACTGCTCTTTGGGGACATGAAATAAACTGAACTGAACTGATTTCATCAAACAGGTAGAAACTCACGTGAGCTCCTGCAGCGCTCGCTTGGAGCTGTGCAGGTCTGGAAGGTAGTGGGACAGGAAACCCTCAGAGAGTCTGTCTACGGCCTGATGGTCCACCTCAACCACCTCTAACGGCTCTAAAGAGTCCTGCTGGACCGGGACCGAGTCCTGGACCGAGTCCTGGACCGAGTCCTGGTCCTGCTGGACCAACGGCACATCTGGAAAACACACAGAACAGAACCAACTTTGTCTTCCCACAGAATCACTACAAACCTGAAATACAGAAATGTTACTTTTCTTTTTTTATTGTGATTTTCATGGTTCACATGTTCTTTTACATCTCACTTCACCAATCTCATCCATTCATCTGTAAATGACATCTGAATAGCTCAGTAATACGTCCACGATTGCATTGACAATACAGATATGGATGATGATTGGTCCTCCCTCAATCACACAAAAGATGAAAATAACAAAATACAAACATTTAGAACGTAACTCTTTAGGCTTAGAACAAGAATGCTGCGGTGCACATCTGTTCTACTAGAGGAAAAAATAAAAATAAAAATACTGATGCATATGGGTTGACAGAAAAACATAGATGAGGAAAGGAAATGATATAAGACCTGGTACTAGACAAACGATGGACGAACCGGAGTGACATATTATCTAATCCATCTTTCCCATCTTCTCAAAAACAGACCCTGTTTTAGCCTTATAGCAAAAGTAATTCTTTCCATTTTAAAAATGTTATAAATGATGTCAAACCACTCGTCCACTGTAGGTTTTTCTAGTTTTAGCCACTTCCTTGTTATAGCTTTCCTAGAAGCGGCTCTTAAAATCTGAAACAAATATCTGTCATTAGAGGAGACATTTTCTGATGGTAAAACTCCTAAATATAATGACACAAACTCAAAGAAATGTTACTTGTCATGTCTACTTTCATTGTGTAAAGTTTCATTGTGGTAGGAGTAAAGGGAGAAAAGAAGCTTATCCAGGTGTATTTTGGGCATATTCCATTAGTGTAAGGCTCATTTGCATATTCATATCCGTTTTCAAAGAAACTTGTAATACAAAAAATGTTACATTTCATGGATACTTTCATTGTGTAAAGTTTCATTGTGATAGGAATAAAGGAAAAAAATAGCCCCATTGTGGTGTATTGTTGTCGGCACCATAGACTTTATACAGTAAATCAATGTTGGATTGATGAGAATTAAACATATTTCTCCAACTAGGATTTCTTAGGACTTTTAGTTCGTTGTTCTGGACACCTCATAGAAATGATGTTGGTGAAAAACCTTCTGTGACAATTAGTCTGTCGGACTAAACACTGTTTTATCTGGACTATAGAGTCAAAAACAAACTGAAACCAAAACACAACGATGATCGAGATACTGAAAGAACTCGTTAAACGGTTTAAAGCTGTGAGCAAAAACACAACACAACACACACTGAAACAACACACACACACACACACACACGCAGCTACCTTCAGTGTGTGTCGGTCCTTCCTCTTCCGGCGCCTCTACCTCCATGAGTTCTGGTTCTGTGGACCCAGACTGACACACACACAACTATCCATTACAGAAACACATCACACCATCAACACAATAACAACAACCATAACCACAACAACTCACAACCATCTACGAGACAAAACAATACAACCAACACATACATATGACTGGACCTGATTCATTCCCACAGAGCAGCTGTTACCATAGTAGTGACATAATCAGATGTTCAGAAACATACGAAGAGTTCATTTGCAAAAGCAGATAAGTGCCATTTTGAAAAAAAAAATGAGCTGAGGCTTTGTAATTATTCTTTTCAATAAAACTGTATTTTTTTGGGGTATGTCTGTTTTGTTACATCTCAAAGTCACTCAACTTTGGTAGTTAACCCTATCTGCTTTTGCAAATGAACTCTTCGTATAATGACATTAAGTTACAGAAACACCGATACACAGCAGACTGAAGACATCTCTAGTAGCTCAGACCAACTGACTGGACCAAACAGCTTCAGATAGACTCTGATAGACTCTGATAGACTCTGATAGACTCTGATAGACTCTGATAGAGGCTGTTTGACTGATACATGTTCCTCTATACATCTTTACATCTGGGTTTGTTCTGTTCTTGGATAATATGTATCACCATGGTAACTATACATTACCCTGCTTTTCATGTGTGGGTCTAAGGTGAGTTTACCCTCCGCAGCGTGGTGGTGTCTGGTTGTGTAACAGGGTTCATCTGAACTGAAACACAGACGTGTGTATAGAAGCTGTGGCAGCTGAACATCTGGACCGTCCAGAGGAAACATCAGCTGCTCCGTGTGTGTGTGTGTGTGTGTGTGTGTGTGTGTGTGTGTGTGTGACACGGCCTCGGTTTCCATGGTGACTACCTGAGTCCTGGTCCTGGTCCTGGTCCTGGTCCTGGTCCTGGTCCTGGTCCTGGTCCTGGTCCTGGTCCTGGTCCTGGTCCTGGTCCTGTGGAGCCGTTTCTCTGGATGAAAACACCGTTAAAGTCCTGGTTCTGCTGCTGCTGCGTCGGACCAGACGTCATGTGACTGCTGCGTCATCACGTGACTGCTGCGTCATCACGTGACTGGCTGCGTCATCACGTGATTCCTTTTTTTTCCAAAGCTTTATTTCAATTCACAATGTCAGACATTTCAATTTGAAATTAAATTCACTTCGATTTCCAAAGAACTCAAATTTTGAGGAAAAATCATTTGCTTGCATTTAAAACAGTACCAGCTTACAACATATCAAACAGGTAGAATAAAATAAAATAAAATAAAATAAAATAATAATTACAGGGGTTGACATTTCAAACATAGTGCTTCGAGCTGTAAACTCAAAGAGCCAGAGACTGTGACATTGTTTCATACAACTCATAAAATAGACTTTTTTTTTCAAAACTTTGTTTCACATGACAAAAAACTGTTTTTCATAGTAAAATGCAATTTATAAAGCACATCTATATTATATTATATTATATTATATTATACGCCAGGGGGATAAATTCCCCCAAGTTTACAAAAAAATGTTCAAGTTTTCACATATATTGAAAGTCTTAATGGCTTTCTGGTTGCTTGAGAATGTAATGGAGGTTATGTGTTGCTTGAGCTAACCGCTAAGAGCAGTATAAAGGAAGGTTTTTTTTTTTTAAATGAACTTACATTTGTGAATATGACATTTTGCCATTAAAATAATAAGGTTGATAATAAAAGTTATGTTGGCTTTTTCCTTGTTGTTTTTTTCAGGTCAGGGAGCCCAAACAGTAGTAGGCTACATTCCTCCAAAACAAAGTGAAATCTCCTTTTTTTCTTCTTTTTTTCCTCCAAAGCTTTATTTCAATTCACAATGTCAGACATTTCAATTTGAAATTAAATTCACTTCGATTTCCAAAGAACTGCATTTGAGGAAAAAAAACATTTGCTTGCATTTAAAACAGTACAAGCTTACAACATATCAAACAGGTAGAATAAAATATAATAATAATTACAGGGGTTGACATTTCAAACATAGTGCTTCAAGCGTGTTTAATAAGAACACAGGACTGTAAACTCAAAGAGCCAGAGACTGTGACATTGTTTACAACTCATTTATAGACTGGTTTTCCTCCAATAACACCTTTAGGGATGTTATATAGTTTTTAATTCCATTCTTTAAACAGTTTATGGTGGGTTTGCTGTTATTCCATTTATTCTTGTGTATGTGTATAAGAGTTCATTTGCAAAAGCAGATAAGTGCCATTTTGAAAAAAATGAGCTGAGGCTTTGTAATTATTTTTTTCAATAAAACTGTATTTTTTTGAGATATGTCTGTTTTGTTACATCTCAAAGTCACTCAACTTTGGTTTGACTGATATCACCTTATGTAAATAAAATAAAAAAAGGAAAAAAAAGACGGAGTTATCTGCTTTTGCAAATGAACTCTTATGATACTTTGCCATGATGAAATGTTCACCATTTTGGATTCCTTTTTTGACAGACCATCCATATCAGATCATCACTTGAAATGTGTTAATCCCAATATTTAACCATCGATAAACATCTTTCCAAAACATCATTGTGACTGAACAAGAGAAAAGTGTTCTGTCATAAAAACAACTCACCACCACCACGTGATTCCAGAGAAACTGTCCCGTTGTTGTGACTCTACTTCCGGGTGCAGCTGCTGCTCAGACCGTTCAACCCGGGAATCAGCGTCCAAACTGCGGCTGCAGCTCCGTCGACGTGTCGGTGAGTCGCTCCCAGCTGGTTCTGCTCTTATAGATATAGTTTATATAGTTTATATATATTATTTATCTATAGTTATTATAGTTGTTCTGACCACTAGTCTGGACCAGAACCCGGAAGCTGACGGACGGGCCAGTAGCCGTTAGCATTAGCATTAGCTTCCTGTGGAGGAGGAGAGGCTGAAGTTGAAAGTTCGAGTCCGAGTCAGAGCGACTGAAGGTCGGATCAGAGCCGCGGAGAGAGTCGGTGTCTGGTCCGGAGGTTGGTGCTGCTGTTGTTGTTGTTGTGTGTTAGTAACGTGTTGTTGTGTAACTAACCGTGTGTAACAGTGTTGTCTCTCTACTGCAGGTGTGTAGTTTCTGTGTGTAACAGTGTTTTATTGTGTCGTTTAGGGGGAACTACACAACATCAGATTCAGAAAAGCAGTGGACATTTTTATTAAACGTGTGCATACGTGCGCATAAAAGAAACATAAAAACACAGTTTAGCATAACACAAAACAGACACCAAATAGATACAGAATGACACAAGTAAAAACAGAATAAAACCTTAAAAAGAAGAACATTAAAATATGTCATAGTGAATTATTGATGATGTTGATGGCGGATGTAACAAGACATAATAACACAACTCAGCACAATGAAAGGAAAGGAAACAACACAATACAGACAATAAAATAAAGACAAGACATACAGTAACAAGAACACTCACAGGTAACCATGGTTACAGTCATCTGGACCTTTGAACATAAAAGCTTCTCTACTATTGATTTACTATGGAGGCTCTGAGAAGGAGATAAGTAGATCATCTGGTTTGATAGTTGAGTTGCACAAAATACAGTTTTAGATAAGACGGGTAATGTTGTTGTGTGACCAGTGGTGTAGTCTAATGTTACTGCTGTTACCTAGCAACCAGTGGTGTAGTCTAATGTTACCTAGCAACCAGTGGTGTAGTCTAATATGTTGTAGTGGGTAAACTGCTGTTACCTAGCAACCAGTGGTGTAGTCTAATATGTTGTAGTGGGTAAACTGCTTTCTAGGTGGTAAACTGTTCAGACTTGTATCACAAAATGTATTTAAAAGATTTAGAAGAAACTGGTAAAATGTCTCAAAGAAATTCTAGGAAAAGTGGTTAAAAAAAATGATAGAAAAGTGTGGTAAAATTTCTCAAAAAAAAAAGGGGGGGGGGCAAACAATAATACAAAAAGGGGAAAAATTTCTTTAAAAAGTAGAGCAGAAAAATTGAGAAGAAACTGGTAAAATTTCTCAAAGAAATTCTAGGAAAAGTGGTAAAATAAAAAACAAAAATAGTATATAGTAAAGTTTTCTTTAAAATATAGAAACTGGTAAAATCCCCAGACTTCCCTCTCCCCGGACACTTCCTCTTCCTCCAGCTCTTCTTCTGACCCCGAGGCGTTCCCAGGCCGAGTCACGGAGTTTTATGTCCAGACAGATTCACAGGCTGTATGTTCCTAACATTTTAGGTCTAACAGAAGGAATCTGAAGGTTTTCAGTTTAATGTCTCCTGTTTTGTGGTAGTTATGGTCTGTCCCCGCGTCGCCACGGCAACGATGAATGGGAGCGGATGTAAGTTCTGCTGCTTAGGCTGTTTCCATCCCTCAAAGCCACAGACAGCGTCAGATGGAGACTCAAACATGCAGCCAGAAGTTTATTTACTTCAACAAGCCGACATGTTTGTAAAACTAGATCTAATTCACAGTCTGGCGGAGTCGAGACCCAAGTTGACGCTCGGTGTGTTCAGGTGCAGTGGGAAGCTCCCGTTTGTGTTGACGCTCGGTGTGTTCAGGTGCAGTGGGAAGCTCCCGTTTGTGTTGACGCTCGGTGTGTTCAGGTGCAGTGGGAAGCTCCCGTTTGTGTTGACGCTCGGTGTGTTCAGGTGCAGTCGGAAGCTCCTGTTTGTGTCAGAAACACAGGAATATCAACTCTGGACTTGCTTCAAGTGTACATTTTTTTCCACAGACAGCGTCAGGTGGCTACTGAAACATGCACCGAGAAGTTTATTTACTTGAAGCAAGTCCAGAGTTGATATTCCTGTGTTTATGACACAAACGGGAGCTTCCCACTGCACCTGAACACACCGAGCGTCAACGACGATGGAAACGGCAGCTTAAACCCCATGGAGCTTTATTAGTAAGTGACTCCTACTGCTGGAAAAACATCAGCAACAAGAGCAGAGTGGGGAAGCTTTTTGGAATGTACCTGCATAGATCTTTCAGCACTCACAATGGGCCGTTATAGGCCTAAATGAAAAACTTTATGTAACTTGTTGTGCTTTTTTGATGAGCAACGGCAACTGGAATATTCAAAAACTGTCAGAATAGTCAATAAACATTTACTTTCTTTGAAAATTAAAGGTTGACAATGTAGAATTACAAGAACAACAACAGAAAAAGAATTCCAGCAGTTGATTTCCAGACCGTTGCTAGGTAAAACGGGCCGTTGCTAGGGACTCCGCTCTGAACAGAGGACAGCAGAGGAGGAGAGCTAAGCAGGATATTTACCTTATGTTTCATTTTGACCGTCATTAACAGCAGAATAAATGACTTGTAGCTTGTTACAGGGACAGTGGAGGCTCTCTGCTTCCACACCGCTGCTGCTCAGAGCCTCAGAGCCTCAGAGCCTCAGAGCCTCCGCTGTCACTGCTCTCCTCAACTAACGTGTTTATGACAGATAAGACTACACAAATACACCCATCCTAACAAGTATATGATAATCCATTGATCCACCGATTGATTATTAAAAAGTCTTGGTTGGAAACAAACGCATAGGACCGGGAGGAGGCAGGAAAACAGCGGAGAACTGAGCCACGTGTCGGCTACAGGCAGGTACGAATGTAAACAGAACGTTGACAGAAAGTCATTGTCGAGCCCGTCAGAAATATTAAAAATAATAATTCAGACTAAAAAAATGTTTTTTATGGAAAAGCAATACTTTCATTCTGTACCCCTCTAAAGGCCCCATGGATGTATTATTTTTGAAAAAATATAGCTTTTAATAAATATTCTACATAGTCAACCTTTAAGTTTAAAAAAATATTTTATTTCAAAACTTTATAACCACTTTCGGTATTCGGTATTATTCGGTTTTTCGGCCAAGCGTTTTGATTTTATTCGGTATTCGGCTTCGGCCAAAAAATGCCATTCGGTGCAGCCCTAGACCAAACTCTGATTGAACAGACAGACTGGGGACAGAAGAGTTCCTCAGCCTGTTCAGTCTCTAAACCTCCTGTCTGATGGCAGCAGCTGATAGATAATACCTCAGATGAGATGTTACTATAAGAGACAACATTCTTTTAGTGTTTATGCTGCTTGAAAATGTGACTCCAAAGTTTGACCCACAATCTTTGAACAGATGTGTAGCAGTCTGGTTAGTTTGGTTTTAAGTTGGACAGACAAACAACTAAACCAGGCACTGACTCCGTACTGCACAACACTCTGCACTATAGACTGAAAAATAATAACAGGATGTGTTTGTTTGCTCCAAATGACCTCAATCTTCTCAAAAAATAAATACGTTGTTGTTGTACCTTGCAACAACTAAAGTCTACATGTCATGTACACTCCAGGACAAGGCAGCGTCCACGTAGATGCTTCTAGATATATAGATATAGATATTTATAGGAGGAAACCTGTTCAATCTCAGCATTATGGACAGTAACTGGCCCAACAATGATTTATTTTGTTTTCTTTGAATTAGGGATGTCACGATTACTTGTTTTCACAATTAATCGTGGTATTAAACGCCACAATTAATTAATCGTAAAGATTCCTAAATACCGTCTCTTCCCAAAAAAGATGATGTTGGAACCGTATCGGCAGATGTGCGCAAAAATAAAGGTACATAACTTTGAATTGGTAGGAATTTAAATGTTAGCTTGTCATTTGTAATTAAAAACAAAACAAAAAATGATTGAAATAAACGTAAACATTTGTTATAAATAACAATCTATGACCTGAATATTTCAAACACTTCTTCTGTGTGATTAATAATTGGTCGTATATTATATGACATAATAAATACTTGAAATAATTTGTGTAAACAATGAGTAATGTAATTATATTGTAATATGTAATTTGACTATATTTGATTTTACACATTCATAGTGTTGTGAAATTAATAAATGATGATTAATAATAGTGATAATCGTAACACCGTGATTATTTCTCTGGCAATAATTGTACCAAGACAATGTGTAATCGTGACATCACTACTTTGAATTAATAATGAGTGAATTGTTTTCACACCATCATGAGGAAACACAGCTTCTCTCAGTTTCACTTTAAAACTGGACATACCCCTGTGTGTGTGTGTGTGTGTGTGTGTTGGGGGGGCTGTCCCAGGGAGCTACAACTCTACGTAACTGACCTTTAGAGGTGAAGCTGTTTCCTGTCTAGTGCTTTAACTGTTTCACATTTCTCGGTTGAAGTTGTAAAAACAGAGAAACAGGTTTATAGTAGAAGTCTTTGTGTTGTTGTTAGGGATGTTATAGATTTTCTTTGTACGATTACTGTCAGATAAATAATCACGGTGTTACTATGATTATCACGATTATTCTGCATTAATTAATTAATTTCACAACATATGAATGTGTAAAATCAAATATAGTGAAAATATAATTACATTACTCTTTGTTTACACAAAATATTTCAAGTATCTATTAATATATGACCAGTTATTAACCCCCCAGGGGAAGTGTTTGAAATATTCAGGTCATAAACTGTCATCTATACCAAATGTTTAAGTTTATTTTAATCATTTTTTGTTTTGTTTTGCTTTTTTTATTATTAAAAATGAGAAGCTAACATTTAAATTCCTCCCAGTTCAATGTTACGTTAGTTAAATGGACCAATAGTATCTGTGCATTTACCTTTACTTTGGTTCACATCTGCTGACACGGTTCATACACAATCTTTTTTGGGAAGTGACGGTATTTAGGAATCTTTACGATTAAATAATTGTGGCGTTTAATATCACGATTAATTGTGAAAACAAGTCATTGTGACATCCCTAGTTTATAGTACTGTATAAGTCTTTGTGTTGTTGTTAGGGATGTCACGATTATAGATTTTCTTTGTACGATTACTGTCAGAGAAATAATCACGGTATTACGATTATCACCATTATTCTGCATTAATTAATTAATTTCACAACATATGAATGTGTAAAATCAAATACAGTCAAAATATAATTACGTAACTACTATTCATATATAACCAATTATTAACCCTCCAGGGGAAGTGTTTAAATATTCAAATCATTAATTGTCATCGACACCAAATGTTTAAGTTTATTTTAATTGTTTTTTTTTTTTATCACAAATGACACGCTAACATTTAAATTCCTACCTATCGTACGTTACGTTAGATAAATGGACTCAGTATTTCTTACATTCATATTAACTTTGGTGCAACATCTGCCTCTGTGTTTCCAACATTATCTATTTTGGAAAGTTGCGGCACGCAGGAATCTTTACGATTAATTAACTCTGGCGTTTAATACCGCGATTAATTGTGAAAACAAATAATCGTGACATCCCTAGTTGTTGTGTAACCGTGTTGTGTTGTTGTGTTGTTGTTGTGTGTCTGCAGCAGTGCGGTCATGGGTTAGGGTTAGATCTCTCGTCTCATTACTCAAAATTTCTCTGAAAAAGTGGTAAAATTAAAAAAAATTTAAAAAAAGTTTTAGAAGAAAAATGTCTCAAAGAAATTCTAGGAAAAGTGGTAAAAAAAATTATAGAAAAATGTGGTAAAATTTCTCAAAAAAGGGGGGGGCAAACAATAATACAAAAAGGGGCAACATTTCTTTTAAAAAAATAGTTAAAAAGTAGAACAGAAAAATTGAGAAGAAACTGGTAAAATAAAAAAAATAAGAAATAAAAAACCCCCCAAAAAATAGTTAGTGAAAAAAAGTGGTAAAATTTAAAAAAAGAAAAGAAAAAAAACAATGAAAACAATAATTAAAAAGTTAAAATATTCTAGGACACACACAACTACAGGGATGTCTAGGAAATGGTAACATTTCTAAAAAAAAAAAAAGTCAAACAATAATTGAAAAAGTGATAACATTTCTGAAAAAAAAGTTTTAAAAAATCAAGGAAAAAGTGGTAAAACGTCAATAAAAAGTTGTAAATTCCCCCCCAAAAAAGAAAAAAAAATTGAACCCTGTCAACCCTCCCACTCTGAGAACCACTGACATTTACTTTAGATAGTTTAGTTGTACTGGCTATACTGCAGTATTTATGTATTTTCAGTGGCTATACTGCAGTATTTATGTATTTTCAGTGTGTATACTAATATAATAAACCATGTTGTGTTGTTGTTGTGTTGTTGTTGTTGTTGTGTGTCTGCAGCAGTGAGGTCATGGGCAGCAGCAGATCTCTCGTCTCATTGGTCGGTCAGTCTGGAGGACAGTGAGTCGCCGCTCCTCGCCTCTTCTCTTCGCGCCCTGTTGACCCGTCGTCATGGCGACGGGCGGGAAGCTGCTGGGCCGCGTGCGGTCGGCGTTCCGGCGGGAACGCGGCGGCGGCGACTGGGACCTGAGCGACGCGGCGCCCTTCGACCTGAACGACTCGGCGCTGGAGGACGAGGCGCCGCCGCCGCGCTTCAACCGCCTCAAGGTAGGAGGGGGGGGGGGGGGGGACCTCACTGGGGGGGGGGGGGAGACCTCACTGGGGGGGGGGGGCGGCAAAAATAACAACATAACGATCTCCATTTTATCACGATCTTAAATCTAAAATTGAAAAACGGACAATTTAGGTCAAAGAGCCTTTCTGAACAGATTTTAATGGGATCTATGCACAGCTCCTCTACTTCCTGAACTTAAAGGGGACATATTAGGGGTGGGCAAAAATATCGATATGGCAATATATCGCGATACTTTATACCGCGATACGATATCGATATTCAATATTTAAATATCGATTTTTTTTTTTCAATTTTTTTTTCAAATAATAAATCATGTTTCAGACCTAAATCCAATTGAAATATGTTATTGTAACTTGCACTTGTATAAAATGGCATGGATGATTTGAATTACATTGTTTTGACTCAGTTTGTCCCATAAATTATCACTATCATCTGATGTACATACAACTCGGATTTTAAGATGCATAACAAGTAAAATAAAGTAAACTGTACTGCACAGTGTGCAGTACACTTTATTTTACTTGTTTTTTCTTGATTCTTGACTTGTAATTCATGTGAAATGGATTCAGTGCAATTAATAAATTCTGAATTTCTTCAGTGACACAGATATCGTGATGTATCGTGGATGAAATTTCTTGCAATATATCGATAATCGCAGAATCGCTGTACCGTGATATTATCGTTATCGTGGGTAAAATATCGTGATAGTATCGTATCGTGGGGTACCTAGTGATACCCAGCCCTAGGACATATTATGCAAAACTCACTTTTTCTTTGCTTTAGTGTGTGTATTTGTGTATCCAGATGCCTCCTCGCCCCTTAAACGTCAGTTTTGACAACTACGTCAACATTTTGTAAACTGCCATAGTCAGAAAATGTGTCTCTTAACAAGACGTTTTAATTTCACTCGGCTTATTACATCACAAGCCGGCTGATGTGAATATTCAAGCCCTCGCTCCCGTGGTTACCATGGTTACCTCAGCTACCAGAGCGAAGACTGTAAACCGACCGTTCAGAGCAGTGCTGTGAAACTGGTGTGTAGAGAACCCATCTATGCTCAATCTTTTGTTTTTTCTGACCAGAGCATGTTATTTACATTACTGTTAGACATCAAGGTCCCATGTCAAGAAGCTGAAATGAGCAGAATATGTCGCCTTTAATGCAGCTCCTTTATTTCCTGCCTTACATTATTAGACAAACTGATGAATCCAGGTGTGTCTGAGTCGTCACAATGGTCAGACACACCTGGATTCATCAGGTTGGGAGCTGCCTTTCAGAGATTCAGGAAGTAGTGGAGCTGTGCATAGAGCTCATTTAAATAGCTGCAGTTTTGCCAACATGTGCAAGTCAACATCCTCTGATGAAAAGCATCTGGCAACGTAAAGGGTTATTTATATATCTATAGAATGACCCCAGGCGGTCAGGTCGTCTACATCTCTGATCCTTCACCTCTCACACCGTCATGTCGCTCACCTCAAGGTCGTCGTGTCGGGGGAGATGAGTCCGTCCAACAACGGGGTCTCCGTCAACACGCTGCTGGTGGCCACGGCAACGGGCCACCGCCACGACGACGACGACGACTCGATGCTGGACTCGGGCTCGGGCTCGGGCTCGGGAGCGGGTTCGAGTCCGGACGGTGAGCCGTGTGAGGCGTGCGCCCGCAGGAAGGAGCGGCTGAAGCAGAGGAAGGTGATGAGGAGGCTGATGGCCGCCGCGCTGCTCTACTTCCTCTTCATGACCGGAGAGATCATCGGTGAGTCGCCATGGCAACTAGAGATTCATCACACAACACAACTAGAGACGCTCCATTAAAGGGACAGTATCATTTTTTTAAAGTGTGGTTGTATGATCTCCAAATAGCCCCTAAGTACTTTAATTGCAGTAGAAGACTCTCTACACTCCTCCCGTTAGCAACGCCAGCCCATAATAGCCCTGCCCAGAGATTTACAACATACAGTGTTGTGAACAGACCCAAAGAAACGGCCTATTTTCGTGGCCTAAAAGAGGTTTTACCTGAAAAAAAAACACAGTTCCATTGTTCACTATAATATAATTTTTTCCAGCCCTTCAAAGTGCAGGAAAAACACAGTTTTACAATAACTGTCACACAATAATCGATTATTAAATGGACTTTGTGTAGAGCAGTGGATCTCAGAGGTTTTACATCAAAGACCCTAAATTAACACAAATTAGACCATTGGACAAAACTTTGAAGTAAACACCAGAAATACACAAACATTTGTTCTGAGACTGAAGAATGTTACATTTTTAGTCAATGTACTGTACGTTCAAATGGCGTGAACTTTTGGAAATATTATAGAGACATTTCTGGAAAAAAGTGGTACAATTTATCTAAAAACATTTAAACATTTCTAAAAGTGGTAACATTTCTCAAAAACTATTCTAGAAAAATGTGGTAAAACATTTCTCAAAAACTATTCTAGAAAAATGTGGTAAAACCTTTTTTTTAAAGGAAAAAAGTGGTAAAATTTCTTTTAAAAAGTTTGACAAAAATTCTAGAAAAAGTGGTAAAAAAAAATTTTTAAGGACAAAAAAGAGTGGTAAAAATTTCTCAAAAAACTTTTATAAATCCTTGAAAAAAGTGGTAAAATTTCAAGAAAAAGTAGGGGACCCCCTTGAACCGTCACGTTGAGAACCACTGGTGTAGGAATTCCTCCCATCTAGCGTTGTGGTTGTAGATCACAAGCAACTCAGTCGTATTTTTCATGCTGCATTCAGGTGAAAGTGGGCAGACGGCAGACGGACATAAACAAGCCTCTATGTAAACAAGTGGTCCGTCAGCACGAGGCAAAACAACACACGTGACAATATGTTGTCATGGCGATGTGGTATTGTTTTACCGGCTTTCTCTGGACTTCTGTGACTAAAACGACATCTGGTTTGTTAGCGACGGCCGTCTGCCCGACTGCAGGTGAATGCAGCATCGACACCACATGGCAGCCAGCACCAAGCTTACCCGCTAGCCCATAATCAGGGTTTCCCGCAGCGCTTTCCTGTTAAGGCGGCCGCCTTAACAACAAAGAGCTGCCGCCTAAACTAACGTCTTAAAAAAAAAAAAATGTAGCGATATTCGCCGCCACCGCCCCCCCCCCCCGTCGGACGATGGCCGCATCCTCTCACACACACACCACAGAGAAGCGCGCATGCATTACAGCAGCGCGTGTTGAAAGCGAAAGTTAATACGGCACGGCAGAGATGGGGACTCGAGTTTGCGACTCGAACTCAAGTCGCACTTAAGTCGCACCCACAGAGACTTCAGACTTGACTTGGACTCGTGCCCAAGAGACTTCAGACTCGACTCGGACTCGTGTTTTGAGACTCGTGAACAATCATTATTTTTTTGGCTCGTGCCTCCCTCCTGACAGGACGACCGACGATCTTCTTTTTTTTATTTTTTATTTTTTTGCTGTTAACACACCACTAGCGGAGCAGCGCCACATGGCCGGTAACGTTACTCAGATGGAGGTTAGATCTTCATATTGAACTCCTACAGAGTGCAGCCAAACACCAGTGTCTAAAGAGAGAGGAGCAGCAGAGCTCCTCTGACAGCGCAGTCAGCTGCTGCGGGTGAGTGACAGGTGACTGTGAACCGGCTTTTTTTTTTTTTTTTTTTTAATAGCGGCACCGTCCGTAGCCTACTACATGTGAGGCACAACGTCCGTTTGTTGTCAGACCTTCCTTCACGGGGACTAGCTGCTGCATAACTGGCACATATCAGGCTACTGTAGGCTAAATCCTCCTCGTATGGAAGTCTGGACGTGTCGACACGCCCCCATGAGTTGACGGAGCTAATTAAAAATAATAATAACAACCAGTTCTTCTCTCAGAAACATGCGGTTCCAGAAAGGTTTTGCTGCACATAAACATGTGAGCTATAGCCTACCACCCAGATCTAATGACCTATAATTAACAGCCTAAATCATGTTCCATGTTGTTCATCTGGGTTTTCTGAATTCAACAAAGCAAAAAAAGAGAGAAAAGGCCAGTGCAGAGGGGCAGAGCAGCCTTGATTCTTTCTTGACTCAGAATACAGTTTCCTTTAAAGGAAAGCTTTCATTGTGTGTTTTCTTCATATTGCATTGCAATATCCTGTTTAAAGTGATCATATAATAAACAACTAATCAATAGGCTACTGTATAGATAAAGGAGTGATAATAACCTACAGTAAATGCTTTGAATCTCTTAGATTTAGCTGTGCAGTACTCTTAGTAGAGCGGATAGCAGCAGATGATAAAGGGTCATTACAACCAGAAGAGACAGGAGACTTTGATTTTTTAGAGACTTGAGACTTGACTTGGACTCGTGACCAAAGACTTGAGACTTGATGAAGTCTCACCCCTCAAAGACTTGAGACTTGACTTGGACATGTGACCAAAGACTTGAGACTTGACTTGGACTTGCAAAAAAAGACTTGTGAACATCTCTGCGGCGCGGTGCGTCCCCCCCCCCGTCAACAGATCCACAACGCCCCCCCCCCCCCCCCCCCTCGACAGGTCAGACACCACCTTAACTAACAAATTTTCTGGGGGAAACACTGATAATAATCAGCAGCACAATCAGTAATCAGTCTGGAGGAGACCGGTGGCTCCTGATAAGAGAGTGGAGCAAAGTTTATAATCGATAAAGTTGCTATGACTCGACAACACGGCTGCTGATGTGAATCTGCCTGAACCTGTTCTTATCTCAACATCTACACAGAAACTCACTCAGTATTTATCCTCTGAACTGATCCCTGTCTCTGTGTCTGTGTCTGTGTGTGTGTCTGTGTCTGTGTCGTTCAGTCTGGAGGAGACATGTTTCTTGTATCCTTGAATGTCTGTTTTCTATCTGACCTGAGGTCAGTTTGTATGTAACTGTATTCAGACCGTCTTCCATCATCAACTGCACTGGCAGTGTTTATGTCCCTTGTGCAAGAACCCTTGTACTTCTTTATTATGTGGGCATAAACAGAGAGCCTCAGCGGAAGCAGGAAGTAACGTCGCCATGGGAACTCAATCCAGAAAAAGTCTCAATGTGAGTGAACGGGAGTCCAAGTTTTATTTCTAATGTGATGATAAAACTCTCTGTTACGGTTCATGAAGAGAAACCAGCAGTTTGTTGTAAAACTATTGTAGAATAAAACTCCTTAGAATCCGTAACCATAGAGACTCCAGGTGGCGTAGTGGCATCACCACGGCAACCACATGGCGCCCTTCCTTTCCCCCGTCAGTTGGTGACACCAGATCTGTAGTCACACTAAAGACATTCTTCTGTTGAAACTGCTGGTTTCTCTTCATGAACCGTAACAGAGAGTTTTATCATCACATTAGAAATAAAACTTTGACTCCCGTTCACTCACATGGAGACTTTTTCCGGGTTGAGTTCCCATGGCGACGTTACTTCCTGCTTCCTCTCCGGCTCTCTATAAATATTTCAAATGTCTCTCTGTCTCTAGGTGGCTACGTGTCCAACAGCTTGGCCATCATGACGGATGCGGTCCACATGTTGGCCGACGTGGTTGGGATTCTGTTCTCGCTGCTCGCCCTGTGGCTCTCCACCAGACCGCCGTCCCGCCGCTTCACCTTCGGCCTGCATCGCCTCGGTAACGTATCGCCATCGCCTCGGTAACGTTCACGTGGTGTTGCACATTCACCACGCTATGAGATAATAACACAACGTTACCACACAGAGTTGTTTTAGAGGGAAATTCATGCTAAACCACTGATGCACGTTGCCTTCAGGGACAGTTTTTCATCAACAGTCTCTGTATTTCCCTCTACAACAACTCTGTGTGGTAACGTTGTGTTATTATCTCATAGCGTGGTGAATGTGCAGCTCACAACTTGTCCACCAGAGCGTTGTGGAGTTGTTGGATTGTGTATTTGATGAGTTTGATGAGGGAAACCAAGAAATCCCATAATGAGCCTCCGTAGCGTAGCTCTGAGCAGCTCACGGCTCTGCTCCGCCGTTCTAAAAACAGCTTGCACCGACAATTAAAGGTAACAAACCTACTGCTACACTGCAAAAAATCTAAATCTTACCAAGAATATTTGTCTTATTTCTAGTCAAAATAAATCTCATTCTACTTAAAATCAGACTCATCACATTTAAAAGCAGCTTGTTTTTAGACACTTTTTACTTCTTTCAAGCAGATTTTCCTCTTTAAATAAGTAGAAAAATCTGATAGTAAGTTTTTCTTATTACAAGCACAAAAAACTTGCTTTCACTGGCAGATTTTTCTACTTTTTCCAATTGAAAATTAGTTTGAAACAAGTGAAAACTGTTTAAAAACAAGTTAATTTTTAGGTGATGAGTCTTATTTTAAGTGGAAAGAGATTAGTTTTGACTAGAAATTAGACATTTTGACAAGAAATAAGACAAATATTCTTGGACAGATTTTGAGTTTTTGCAGTGTATGACTATAGGGATTATGGCAATGGGCCAGTTTGACTAAATGTTGAGCTATCCCTTTAATGCATGCTGATTGTTGTTGTTGTTGTTGTTGTTGTTGTTGTTGCCGTGGCGACAGAGGTGGTGGCGGCGGTGCTCAGCGTGCTGCTCATCTACATCCTGACGGCCGTGCTGCTCTACGAGGCGGTGCAGAGGACGCTGCACCAGGACTTCGACATCGACGGGGACGTGATGCTCATCACGGCGGCCGTGGGCGTCGCCGTCAACCTCGTGTACGTACAAACGCTGGAAAAAAGTGGAAAGAGGAGAGGGGGAGGAGAAATAGCAATAGAGTGTGTTCATACTGTCAGGACAGTGATCAGATATTGATCAGATATTGATCAGTGATCAGACAGAGCTGCTGTGTTGAGTAAAGTTGGTAACAACATACATTATTATTGCAATATACAACTACACAAAAAAAATTATTTTTAATTTACTATCAGTACTTTGTATGCGTTCATTTCATAATACAGAGGCAAACTCTATACCTAAAAACAATTCTTAAAAAAAAAATCCTCAAAGAGAACCCCATATTTCGCACAATATGTTTCAATGCTGATCAATGTGTAGGACCATGGACGGTTATTGTGACCTGTCTGGTTTAAATGGTTGTGTTGCTGCTTTGATGAAGCCTAATTTGATAAAGTTTCAAATTAATCTTTGAAATATTTCGTTAATAAATATGATTTTGTGAGTAATGTAGCCTAGTTTTCTTTGTCACATTTTATTTGGCATTATTAAATAATTATGCCTATTTACAGATATTTTACATGATATAAGTGATAACACGTGTTATCAAGGCTATTTTGAACAATAGGTGTGCCTTGAGATTTTTACTTGTCCTTTGGTGTGCCTTGGCCACAAAAGGTTTGGGAACCACTGGCGTAGTGAATACGTGAGTTAAGTTAGGATGGTTTTGATGCGAAATATTTGGCCGCGAATATTTTGCAATTTCGTGTCGTTTATTCGTTACGTCCGCGGTGTGAAAGGGCCTTAAGTTGTAGTTTTTATTGAGTCTCAGTCTTGGAGTTTTCTCCTCCTCTTTGTTTGCAGTTTAACTGAATCTTTTCCAGTTGAACGTGTGACAGCAGCAACAGGACGATAACTGAACGTTGTAGCGTTGATAGTGGATATAACTGAACGTTGTAGCGTTGTGGATATAACTGAACGTTGTAGCGTTGATAGTGGATATAACTGAACGTTGTAGCGTTGTGGATATAACTGAACGTTGTAGCGTTGTGGATATAACTGAACGTTGTAGCGTTGATAGTGGATATAACTGAACGTTGTAGCGTTGATAGTGGATATAACTGAACGTTGTAGCGTTGATAGTGGATATAACTGAACGTTGTAGCGTTGTGGATATAACTGAACGTTGTAGCGTTGATAGTGGATATAACTGAACGTTGTAGCGTTGTGGATATAACTGAACGTTGTAGCGTTGATAGTGGATATAACTGAACGTTGTAGCGTTGAGGATATAACTGAACGTTGTAGCGTTGATAGTGGATATAACTGAACGTTGTAGCGTTGATAGTGGATATAACTGAACGTTGTAGCGTTGATAGTGGATATAACTGAACGTTGTAGCGTTGTGGATATAACTGAACGTTGTAGCATTGATAGTGGATATAACTGAACGTTGTAGCGTTGTGGATATAACTGAACGTTGTAGCGTTGAGGATATAACTGAACGTTGTAGCGTTGAGGATATAACTGAACGTTGTAGCGTTGATAGTGGATATAACTGAACGTTGTAGCGTTGATAGTGGATATAACTGAACGTTGTAGCGTTGTGGATATAACTGAACGTTGTAGCGTTGATAGTGGATATAACTGAACGTTGTAGCGTTGATAGTGCAGGGTTTCCCGCAGCGCTTTCCTGTTAAGGCGGCCGCCTTAACAACAAAGAGCTACCGCCTAAACTAACATCTTAAAAAAAAAAAAAATTGTAGCGATATTCCCCCCCCCCCCCCCCCCCCCCCGTCGGACACACATACACACCACAGAGAAGCGCGCACGCAGAACAGCAGCGCGTGTTGAAAGCGAAACTTTAATACGGCACGGCGCGGTGCGTCCTCCCCCGTCGATCGACCCCCCCCGTCAACAGATCTCCGCGCTACCCCCCCCCCCCCCCCCCCCCCCGTCGACAGGTCAGACACCACCTTAACTAACAAATTTTCTGGGGGAAACACTGATAGTGGATATAACTGAACGTTGTAGCGTTGTGGATATAACTGAACGTTGTAGCGTTGTGGATATAACTGAACGTTGTAGCGTTGATAGTGGATATAACTGAACGTTGTAGCGTTGATAGTGGATATAACTGAACGTTGTAGCGTTGAGGATATAACTGAACGTTGTAGCGTTGTGGATATAACTGAACGTTGTAGCGTTGTGGATATAACTGAACGTTGTAGCGTTGATAGTGGATATAACTGAACGTTGTAGCGTTGATAGTGGATATAACTGAACGTTGTAGCGTTGAGGATATAACTGAACGTTGTAGCGTTGTGGATATAACTGAACGTTGTAGCGTTGATAGTGGATATAACTGAACGTTGTAGCGTTGTGGATATAACTGAACGTTGTAGCGTTGAGGATATAACTGAACGTTGTAGCGTTGTGGATATAACTGAACGTTGTAGCGTTGTGGATATAACTGAACGTTGTAGCGTTGTGGATATAACTGAACGTTGTAGCGTTGATAGTGGATATAACTGAACGTTGTAGCGTTGTGGATATAACTGAACGTTGTAGCGTTGATAGTGGATATAACTGAACGTTGTAGCGTTGATAGTGGATATAACTGAACGTTGTAGCGTTGTGGATATAACTGAACGTTGTAGCGTTGATAGTGGATATAACTGAACGTTGTAGCGTTGATAGTGGATATAACTGAACGTTGTAGCGTTGTGGATATAACTGAACGTTGTAGCGTTGATAGTGGATATAACTGAACGTTGTAGCGTTGATAGTGGATATAACTGAACGTTGTAGCGTTGATAGTGGATATAACTGAACGTTGTAGCGTTGTGGATATAACTGAACGTTGTAGCGTTGATAGTGGATATAACTGAACGTTGTAGCGTTGATAGTGGATATAACTGAACATTGTAGCGTTGATAGTGGATATAACTGAACGTTGTAGCGTTGATAGTGGATATAACTGAACGTTGTAGCGTTGATAGTGGATATAACTGAACGTTGTAGCGTTGTGGATATAACTGAACGTTGTAGCGTTGTGGATATAACTGAACGTTGTAGCGTTGATAGTGGATATAACTGAACGTTGTAGCGTTGATAGTGGATATAACTGAACGTTGTAGCGTTGTGGATATAACTGAACGTTGTAGCGTTGATAGTGGATATAACTGAACGTTGTAGCGTTGATAGTGGATATAACTGAACGTTGTAGCGTTGTGGATATAACTGAACGTTGTAGCGTTGATAGTGGATATAACTGAACGTTGTAGCATTGATAGTGGATATAACTGAACGTTGTAGCGTTGATAGTGGATATAACTGAACGTTGTAGCGTTGTGGATATAACTGAACGTTGTAGCGTTGTGGATATAACTGAACGTTGTAGCGTTGTGGATATAACTGAACGTTGTAGCGTTGATAGTGGATATAACTGAACGTTGTAGCGTTGATAGTGGATATAACTGAATGTTGTAGCGTTGTGGATATAACTGAACGTTGTAGCGTTGATAGTGGATATAACTGAACGTTGTAGCGTTGTGGATATAACTGAACGTTGTAGCGTTGATAGTGGATATAACTGAACGTTGTAGCGTTGATAGTGGATATAACTGAACGTTGTAGCGTTGATAGTGGATATAACTGAACGTTGTAGCGTTGTGGATATAACTGAACGTTGTAGCGTTGATAGTGGATATAACTGAACGTTGTAGCGTTGATAGTGGATATAACTGAACGTTGTAGCGTTGATAGTGGATATAACTGAACGTTGTAGCGTTGTGGATATAACTGAACGTTGTAGCGTTGATAGTGGATATAACTGAACGTTGTAGCGTTGATAGAGGATATAACTGAACGTTGTAGCGTTGATAGAGGATATAACTGAACGTTGTAGCGTTGATAGTGGATATAACTGAACGTTGTAGCGTTGATAGAGGATATAACTGAACGTTGTAGCGTTGATAGTGGATATAACTGAACGTTGTAGCGTTGATAGTGGATATAACTGAACGTTGTAGCGTTGATAGTGGATATAACTGAACGTTGTAGCGTTGATAGAGGATATAACTGAACGTTGTAGCGTTGATAGAGGATATAACTGAACGTTGTAGCGTTGATAGTGGATATAACTGAACGTTGTAGCGTTGATAGAGGATATAACTGAACGTTGTAGCGTTGATAGTGGATATAACTGAACGTTGTAGCGTTGATAGTGGATATAACTGAACGTTGTAGCGTTGATAGTGGATATAACTGAACGTTGTAGCGTTGATAGTGGATATAACTGAACGTTGTAGCGTTGATAGTGGATATAACTGAACGTTGAGTCCAAAGTTCTGAGTCTGTGTAATGTTTGACTCTGTCTCCTCGTGTCTTCAGGATGGGTTTCTTATTAAACCAAGGCGGCCATCTGCACGGCCACGGCCACTCCCACGGCCACGGCCACTCCCACGGCGCCGCCGCGGCCTCGCCGGCATCGAACCAGCGATCACAGGGCAGCCTGGCGGTCCGAGCCGCCTTCATCCACGCTCTGGGAGACCTGCTGCAGAGCGTCGGCGTGCTGATCGCCGCCTACATCGTCCGCTTCAAGGTGACCAGACCAACTCACTGAGACGTTAGATACACAGGTTGAACCGACTGCAGGGTTATTATGGGATGGAGAGGGGGAACGGGTTCAGAACCACAGACAGAGAACACAGTTATCTGAAGCACAGGTCAGCAACACGGTCGGGAATCTGGGCCAACTGGGTCAAAAAGGAAGGAAGAAAGGGAGGGAAAAAGAAAGGAAAGAAAGATGGAGGGAGGGAGGGAACAGATTCGTTCAAGGAAGAAAGAAGAAGGAAGGAAGGAAGGAAGGAAGGGAGGGAAAAAGGAAGGAAAGAAAAATGGAGGGAAGGAACAGATTTGTTCAAGGAAGGAAGAAGAAGGGAAAGAAGGGAGGAAAGAAGGAAAGATGGAGGAAGGGAACAGATTGGGTCAATTGGATCAAAAGAGGAAGGAAGAAGAAGGAAGGTCGAAGGGAAGGGAGGATGGACAAACAATTTGACCCAGAAGTACGACAGGATATTGATTATTGATTATTATGTGTGTGTGTGTGTGTGTGTGTGTGTGTGTGTGTGTGTGTGTGTGTGTGTGTGTGTGTGTGTGTTTGTGTGTGTGTGTGTGTGTGTGTGTGTGTGTGTGTGTGTGTGTGTGTGTGTGTGTGTGTGTGTGTGTGTGTGTGTGTGTGTGTGTGTGTGTGTGTGTGTGTGTGTGTGTGTGTGTGTGTGTGTGTGCAGCCGGACTTGAAGCTGGCCGATCCCATCTGCACCTACATCTTCTCCGTCCTGGTGCTCGTCACCACGGTGCGCATCATGAGAGACACGCTGCTCATCGTGCTGGAGGGTGAGTCGCTTCCTGTCCCGTCGCCGTGGTTACCGCCGCCGTGGTTGTCCCGTCGTCGTGGTTACCGCAGAGCACCGACCCATCCCATCAACAGAGGCCAGCTGGCTCCAACCCTCACCTGGTCCAAGCCCACACCAGTCCAGTTACAAACATGGAAATAAAAAGAGTAAAAATAAAAGAAAAGTAAAAGGGTAAAAATAAAAAAAAGTAAGAGTAAAAATAAAAAAGGAAAAGAGTAAAAAAAGGAAAAGAGTAAAAATAAAAAAGGAAAAGAGTAAAAAAAGAAAAAGGAAAAGAGTAAAAATAAAAAAGGAAAAGAGTAAAAAAAAGAAAAGCAAAAGAGTAAAAATAAAAAAGGAAAAGAGTAAAAAAAGAAAGAAAAGGAAGAGTAAAAATAAAAAAGGAAAAGAGTAAAAAAAGAAAAAGGAAAAGAGTAAAAAAAAAAGGAAAAGAGTAAAAATAAAAAAGGAAAAGAGTAAAAATAAAAAAGGAAAGGAGTAAAAAGAAAAGGAAAAGAGTAAAAGAAAAAGGAAAAGAGTAAAAATAAAAAAGGAAAAGAGTAAAAATAAAAAAGGAAAGGAGTAAAAAGAAAAAGGAAAAGAGTAAAAAGAAAAAAGTAAAGGAGTAAGAAGAGTAAAAGAGTAAACGCAGCTGTTATAACGGAGGAGTTCTGGTCCAACATCACATGAAGCTTTACTTCCTGCCTCTTCATGTCAGCTGACCGGGTCGAGCAGCAGCTGTTAGAAGTTATAATAATAACCGATGCAGGGGTCCGAGTTCGAATCCCACTCGCCGTTTCCCGTCTCTCTCCACCTGTCTTCTTGAAATAAAGAAATAATTAAAAACCCTCATCAAAGAGACTAAATGATGTAGATAGTGACACCTGTTAACATTTAATTAATTTAATAAACCTATAGAAAGTGATAATTATCACGTTTACAACACAACGACCTTTCACCAAATCCATCGGTTCAAGGAGACGAGGACTTCATGAGCCAGTCTTTGGTTTTAAACGCCTCAGTTTCATTGTATTACTTTTTAATCGGTTTCGTTTTATCTTTATTGGTGAATGTGATTTTTAGTTAATGTTTTTTATGAATTACATTATTTTATATCTTATCATTTTATCACTACATGACGGTGAGTGTGTAAAAGCAGCAGAACTTCGTCTATTGGACGTCGTTTAAACATAAACAGAGTTAAACTTCAACTTAACCCTTTGATGGAACTGAACTCACTAAAATAATCGAGACTCGGACATTTTATCACATTGTGTGTTTGTGTTTGTGTTGATCACATTGTGTGTTTGTGTTGTTGACATTGTGCGTCTGTGTTTGTGTTGATCATATTGTGTGTCTGTGTGTGTGTTGATCATATTGTGTGTCTGTGTGTGTGTCAGGCGTTCCCAGACACCTGGACTCTCAGCGAATCAGAGAAGACCTTCTGAAGCTGGACGACGTCCAATCGGTGGACGAGCTGAACGTGTGGGCGCTGACGGCCGACAAGACGGCCGCGCTGGTTCACCTGCAACTCAGTGAGTCACAACAACACAACAACACAACAACACAACGCCACAACACAACGCCACTACAGCTGCTTTACCTTCAACTACACATTTGATCTAGCGCTGTCAATCCATTTTTTTCTGTAATTAATCACAATTAATCGTGATTAAACTTAATATTGCAATATGATACATACATAATTTAGTTTTCTGGGGTCTAATGAAGGTAAAGATCAAGTAAATGTTGAAACAGACGTTGTGCATTTTTAGATTTTAGATTTTGAACTACACAAATTTGGATAACTCTTTCAAGAAAATATTTATAATATTTAGAAATGTACATTTATGAATATAATAATTTGTCAATATTATAAGGTTATTTAAGAGAGATTCCATCTTTGAGTCCTTTAAATGACAACGGACCTGATATTACTGTACGTTGTACGAATTATTATTCAGGAGTCGATAACAAAATGCATCCCAAAATAAAACAGAAACATTACAAGAGGAGAAAGAGTTAGGTTAAAGGGATATTCCGGCGTAAGTTTAACCCATGGTCTAATGCACCGTAACACCGAGTTCGACCCCCCCTCGAGAGATGAAGTCTGCTAACCGCTAGCTTCTCTAGTTGTAGCAACTTTAGCAATGACCGCACCATAACAAACAGCGCAGTATACGGATCCACTATCCACCGATCAAAAAGCCACTTACAGCCACAAATAATGCTCAGAACAGCACCAAACGTCATCAACAGTACAAACAGGGTCCCATCCCATAATACTAGGCATCAAACATCTGTTAGCTTAGCCTGGTTTCTATTGAAACGAGACGAAAACAACTCACCCACTCTCCTCCAGTTATACGCTATGCAGCAACTTTCCGTGTCCAGCACAGAGTCCAGGCACTGACAACACACGTCCAAGGCCGACTGGCAGCACAAACATCTGGTTTCAGCACAGACATCTGGTTTCAGCACAGACATCTGGTTTCAGCACAGACATCTGGTTTCAGCACAAACATCTAGTTTCAGCACAGACATCTGGTTTCAGCACAGACATCTGGTTTCAGCACAAACATCTGGTTTCAGCACAAACATCTGGTTTCAGCACAAACATCTGGTTTCAGCACAAACATCTGGTTTCAGCACAAACATCTGGTTTCAGCACAGACATCTGGTTTCAGCACAAACATCTGGTTTCAGCACAGACATCTGGTTTCAGCACAGACATCTGGTTTCAGCACAGACATCTGGTTTCAGCACAGACATCTGGTTTCAGCACAAACATCTGGTTTCAGCACAGACATCTGGTTTCAGCACAGACATCTGGTTTCAGCACAAACATCTGGTTTCAGCACAAACATCTGGTTTCAGCACAAACATCTGGTTTCAGCACAAACATCTGGTTTCAGCACAAACATCTGGTTTCAGCACAGACATCTGGTTTCAGCACAAACATCTGGTTTCAGCACAGACATCTGGTTTCAGCACAGACATCTGGTTTCAGCACAAACATCTGGTTTCAGCACAGACATCTGGTTTCAGCAGCCGACTGGCAGCACAAACATCTGGTTTCAGCACAGACATCTGGTTTCAGCACAGACATCTGGTTTCAGCATAAACATCTGGTTTCAGCACAAACATCTGGTTTCAGCACAGACATCTGGTTTCAGCACAAACATCTGGTTTCAGCACAGACATCTGGTTTCAGCACAAACATCTGGTTTCAGCACAAACATCTGGTTTCAGCACAGACATCTGGTTTCAGCACAAACATCTGGTTTCAGCACAAACATCTGGTTTCAGCACAAACATCTGGTTTCAGCACAAACATCTGGTTTCAGCACAGACATCTGGTTTCAGCACAAACATCTGGTTTCAGCACAGACATCTGGTTTCAGCAGCCGACTGGCAGCACAAACATCTGGTTTCAGCACAGACATCTGGTTTCAGCGGCCACCGACAGCACAAACATCTGGTTTCAGCACAAACATCTGGTTTCAGATGCTGCAGGACTCTACTTCACTTGGTAATCAACATCACAGATAGGATATGGGGGAATCAAGTTGTCAGTGTGGTGGTCACTGCCTGTCGGTGGCCACTGAAACAGATGTTTGTGCTGAAACCAGATGTTTGTGCTGAAACCAGATGTCTGTGCTGAAACTAGATGTCTGTGCTGAAACCAAATGTTTGTGCTGTCGGTGCCTGGACGCTAACGTTATGCTGGACACGGAAAGTTGCTGCAGCGTATAACCGGAGCAGAGTGGGTGAGTTGTTTTCGTCTCGTTTCAATAGAAACCAGGCTAAGCTAACAGATGTTAGCAGCCCCCGCCCTCGTCATGGATCTATTGGCCCTCGTCTCTACGTCACCACATTCAGGCGCATCCCTTGGCTGCACACACAGAGAGGACTGCCCCTTTATGCCGTTCTCTCTCCTCATTGGATAAAGGTTGTAGGATACAAGGAAAGTTTTCTCCTGGGCTCAGAGCAGAGCAGAGTGACTGACAGACCCGTGTTTCAGACCAAACACTCTATAGAAGTGATTGCTGTCGGAAGATACAACTATTTAAGACTTAGATTAACACAAACATATCGCTTACTTCTGCTTAAACTTGACAAGCTGTTGTTCACTGTCGTTACCTCCGTTTCCTGAAGGCGTGCGTAGCCGACGTTCATGGTCTGTGTTTACAAACAGTAACTGTGGTGAATGTCTGTCTCTGTGAACAGCGCCCTCTGGTGGCGACAGCTGGGAGGACGTGCAGACGAAGGCTCGCCAGCTGCTGCTGCACACACACGGCCTGAGCCGCTGCACCGTGCAGGTTCAGACTCACAGGCAGCGGCTGGAGCAGCGCTGCAACAGCTGCAACAGCTGCAACAGCTGAGCCGGAGCGCTGAGGACGCGCTGCAGACGGATATCGGTGGACGGTCCGAGCTGCGCAGCCGGACAACGAGCCACAGGACGGACTAGACGTTGGACTAGACGTTGGACTAGACGTTGGACGGTAGAAACGCTTGCGAAGCTTCTGGTGCCGAGGTTTTTACGCTTCAGCTGAAAAGAATGAAAAAAAAAACGTTGCTCTTAATTCACCGTCGAAGCCTCTTCCAGCAAACAACTGTTTTTCTATTTTACTCTTTGATTTGTCACAGCTGATGTTTTGTCATCAGATGTGAATTTAACTTTTTGTTACTAGGCAACAGGACTCTAATCTAAGGTTTTATTATTTTATTTTACTAAGATGTCAGTGAATGAGACGGTACCTCATGGTCGCGGTGCGTCGCAGCTGGACGACTCAGCACCGGCAAGAAAAAACCTTTATCATTGTGACTTTAACTGAAATGAGATGCACTTCATGTTTAAAGGGATAGCTCACCCAAAATTGAAATTTCTCAGCTCATGATCTCCTCCCCCTCATGTGGACTAAGGGCTGGGAGAAGTTTCAGAGTCCTCCGTGGCTTCTCTGAGTTACAGGGGGTCTCGGCGTAGCAGTGCATGTCCATATGACGGTTGCTAATGGATACCAACTGTCTTCATAACAAAAAGACACACCAAAAAACATCCAGATACCTCCATGCTGCTCGTATGTAATGTCCCTCTGGTATTGAAGCCCCGACATGAGAAATTGTCCCCAAAAAATTAAATAAGTCTATATTTCAAGCTTGTTTTGTAGCGGAAGCTTCTCGAAGCTCCTCTTCCTGGTCCGTCAGATTTTGACGAACCGGACAATTTCTCATGTCAGGGCTTCAATACAAGAGGGACATTACATACGAGCAGCATGGAGGTATTTGGATGTTTCTTGGTGTGTCTTTTTGTTACAAAGACAGTTGGTATCCATTAGCAACCGTCATATGGACATGCACTGCTACGCCGAGACCCCCTGTAACTCAGAGAAGCCACGGAGGACTCTGAAACTTCTCCCAGCCCTTAGTCCACATGAGGGGGAGGAGATGATGAAATTAGAAATTTCAACTTTGGGTGAACTATCCCTTTAATGTTGCTCAGCCAAAGTCTGTAGCTGAGTTTCTGTATTATCGCTGCACTGACCAATAATTAATTAACTTGACATTTTGACACTGAGCTTTTTGTTCCTGCACGTCTGCTCCTCGATTCGTTGAAACTGACAATCACAGTGCGACTGACTGAGATGTAAACGTGAACGCTACACTGCAAAAACTCTAAATCTTTACAACAATATTTGTCTTATTTCTTGTCAAAATGTCTCATTTCTAGTCAAAACTAATCTCTTTCCACTTAGAATAAGACTCATCACCTAAAAGTTAACTTGTTTTTAGATCATTTTTACACGTTTCAAACACATTTTCACTTGAAATAAGTAGAAAAATCTGCCAGTAAAAGCAAGTTTTTTGTGTTTGTTATAAGAAAGAAAAACTCCACTATCAGATTTTTCTACTTATTTCAAGTGAAAATCTGCTTGAAAAAGGTAGAAAAGTGTCAAAAACAAGCTGCTTTTTAATATGATGAGTCTTATTTTAAGTAGAATTAGATTTGTTTTGACTAGAAATAAGACAAATATTCTTGGTAAGATGTTGAGTTTTTGCAGTGTACAGCGACTTCAGACTGACTGAGATGTAAACGTGAACGCTACAGCGACTTCAGTTTCTGCCTTCGACTCTCTACTCGTCTTTTCTTCTCGTATCGCAGACCGACTGTGACGATGTCGACACGTCTGTCTTCAGTATTTCAGAGGGACGAGAGTTGAAATGTGCCAATAACGGTGTTCATAGTGTTATTTTTTTTGCTTTCAGTGTTAAGAATGAAAACGTTTCCATGTCTCTGACGTTAATGAGATCAACTGGATCACTGTTCTGTTTGTAATAAAGTATTTAAACATTGAAATAAATGTTGGTTTTTATTGTTTTTCACTGAGCTCGTCCATCTGTTCCTGTCACACATTATAAAAACACTCATTTTATGTATGAAACAGCTGATTAATATTTTTTATTTTCTTTCTTCTTTCTTTTTTCTTTCCCTGCAGGTGGCAATGCGTCGCCTAGCATTGTCACCTGCTGAACAATTTGCAACAATATAATTGTAATTGCTGCTAACACCCTATGTAGGTCATTATCTATCGTTTTAAATGTCTGAATTTAATTTGATTTGTTTGTGTACCATGGGACCACGGATGGAAACTAGCTCTCTAGCTAAATCTGGCATATTTACATCAAATAATTGTTTTTGTATGTTCATGAATATGTGGAGTCCCATCTCAAATAAACTAATAAATGAATCAATGCAAATTAAAAAATAAATGCATGAAAGACGTTTTAATTCAGGTTGAAAGAAGTTCATTTAGAATTTTGCTGCTGACGATGACGCTGTCACTTTCTACCTCCAGGTGGCGCACTTCGACCACAGCTGAGAAACTCTCATGTCACACTGATAAAACAACATGCTACATATAGCCTACTGTATATGTCTGTATATATACATATAAATAAGTAACATGCTATACATATTCTGCAGATAATTAACATAGACTGTACATAGTTAAGTTTCTCCTTTGTATTAACAATAATAACTTCTTTCTAAACTCTCCTTGAAGAAGTTTCCTGGTGTTTTCACACGTGACACTGAGGAGTGTGTGTTGTTGTTAATTATCTAATGTTATAAAGATGAAATGAAAATGTTCTAAAAATACTAAAGGACAAACAAACCTCATGAGTTCTGCTCATATCTGCAGCATTAAGACCAAACACACTCAGAGTGTGTCAGGTTTATTATTGACACCATGAGCCTAGTGAACTGGGAGTGTCTCGGTCTCCCGGCAACAGGTGCATTCACATGAAACCAGTGAACTTGTGTTTGTTTTAGATTTAGAGTCGACACAGTTTACAGCTGCAGAGACATAAACCAGAAACCTCCACCGCCGCCGTCCTCAGAGCTGCAGACCAGACGCTGCATTACAGTATACAAAATACAATGCAATACAATACAATACAGTACATTACATTACATTACAATACAATACAGTGCAGTGCAATGCAATGCAATACAGTGCAATACATTACATTACATTACAATACATTACAATACAACACAATTCAATGCAATGCAAACTTTATTGTCCCTGCAGGGAAATGTGTCATGTACAGTCATGTGCCACAAGTAACTGCATTACATAAGTTCACATAACAGATTAAAAAACAGTACATTTGACATTCCTCGCACAGTTCTCACATACACACAAATAAATATAAATATGGTAGATAAAAAGTACTGATGAGAAACTATTAAAAACTCAAATAAAGTGCAGGAGTGTCTGGAGCATTAAAAAGATTTTAAAAAAGTACAATCTCAAGAAAAAGAATGAAAGATAGGGATAACAACCCAATAAAAATGTAGCGGGTTTATTTAAATTACAGCCATGAGAGGGATAAACACAGTGTGTGTGTCGGCTACACATATATATACATACAGTATGAACATATATATATATATATTTACATTAGTACTGAGTGTGTTTCAGTTTAAAACCACAGACAGAGTTTGATCAGTTTCAGCTCCGATGGGGAAGAACCTGCTTCATCGCTGCTCACATGGTCTGTTTGTGGTAACACAACGTCTGTGACTCGGTCACGTACACACATTCCTCCAACACACACACACACACACACACACACACACACACAGACACACAGACACACACACACACACACACACACAGAGTGCTTCCTCTTCTGTCATTGTTTCCCTAAATAACCTTCTAGCTGCACGTCGCTTAATGAGAGAAATTAAGATCTGACTGTGTTGAAAAGTTTCTCAGACCGAAAGCTGCAACACGTCACAAAATATAATATATATAAATATACACTGCTCAAAAAAATAAAGGGAACACTTAACACATTGTAACTCCAAGTATATCAATGAAATCAACCTGGGATGATAATT
This sequence comes from Trachurus japonicus, assembly GCF_045865225.1. Classification (NCBI taxonomy): domain Eukaryota; kingdom Metazoa; phylum Chordata; class Actinopteri; order Carangiformes; family Carangidae; genus Trachurus; species Trachurus japonicus. The sequence goes on from NC_140909.1 coordinate 430,330, forward strand.
TAGATTTACATTGATCATTTTTATGTTATTTTGTTCTCAACACACTCTACTATGATGATTTTAAACTGCAATATTTCATTAATTGAGATCTAAGATGTGTTGTTTAAGTGTTCCCTTTATTTTTTTGAGCAGTGTATAACCTATAACTAAAATAAATAGACAGACAGACAGAAAAAGACAGACAGAGAAGGGGGAAAGAAAGAAAGAAAGAGGGGTAGAAAGAAAGAAAAAGACAGAGAGGGGGTAGATGGAAATAAAGAAAGAAAAAAAGAGAGATAGAGAGAGATGGGTAGAAGAAAGAAAGAAGTAAAAAGTAGAGAGACGGGGTTGATAGAAAGAAAGAGACAGGGGGGGGGGATAGATAGATAGATTGATTGATTGATTGATTGATTGATTGATTGATTGACTTTATGGGGGGGTAACATCGGCCTCTAATTGTCTAAATGGAAACACTTCATTTTCTATCAAACGTCCCGTCATTCCGACAGTTCCAGCCTCCTATAGGTCAGAATGACGATATTTAAAAAAAAATTTAAACTTCCTGCCTTTCCAATAATTCCTTTAATAGCGTATTGTTTTCCCCCAAAAGATTTTGCTCTGGTTGGGCTTACACGATGATGAGAGGAGTTGGTTAAAGTTTAATAAAAAGACGGAGCGGTGGGATGTGGGAATGACAGCATGTCACCGACTTCATTGATCCCAAGCTGGGGAATCACATGAGTGAGAGCACAGAGGGAAAACAACACCACCACACCTCAGTTTAATGATTTATAATTAAAACGTCCACTCAGACTCAGAGTTCAGTCACATGTCACAGTTTAGAGGATCGTCTCTTATTGTGAAACTCTGGATGTCCACTCAATTCGCTCAATTCAGTTTAATGTTTTATTTTAAACCTGAAAAATTAAACGATGAAACTCGGTCCATCCTTTAATAATCTCACACTGATGCACAGAGAAACAACTTCTTCTTCCAGACACTCACATCTGATCTGACGGCTGCACAAAAGCAGAACGGTTGCACCAAACACACATGACTCAAATAAAATACGATGACACACTACAGGGAAACTAGAGTTGGATTACACGGTTACACAATACAATCACAACATCCCATTAAACTCATTTCTCTGTCTTTTCTAATTGACTTGAATTCCTCCAGAGTTACAAGATGAGTCAGTTTCTAGTCCGTTCTGCACATGGTTCAGGTCGACGGGGCTGAACATCTAAAAGTCTTTTGTCCCAGTTCAGTTCAGTTCTGACTCTCAGGACCGGTGTTATGCCGAGATCTGCACACCGCACAACAAATGTAGAACTACGGATCATTCATTGCGGGGGGGGTGCAGCATTCGTCACCGCCATTTTTGGACCTGCTGAGATTTGCATACCCCGGCTGTTTTAGCCAAATACACTGCTACGAAATAAAAAAAACTGCTGTGCCGAATACTGCATTGGTGCATCCCCCATGTGTTTCACTGCAGATACCTAGATAGAGGTGTGTTTATGCATATGAACATGAACTTCGTAGCCGTGTATTTGGCTAAAACAGCCAGGCGATGCAAATCTCAGCAGGTCCAAAAACGGCGGTGACGAATACTGCATCCCCCCCCACAATGAATGATCTGTAGTTCTGCATTTGTTGTGCAGCGTGCAGATCTCTTCTCGACATAGGTCTGCATCTGTTTAACGTCCTGAGAACGCCGGACACATCGGCTGAGGTTTCTACACACGTGTAAACACAAATATGTAGGTAAAAGTCCAAGAACAGAACATCTATAAATGAAAGTCAGCCAGTGAGAGAGTCTACAGACACACAAAGATGGACGATGTGCGACGGCAGCGATGTACAACCAGTAATAAAACACACAGCACAGTACAGTATCCAGTTTCTATAAAAACTGACCAGAGTTCATAAAGAGCAGGTTTCGTCCAACAAGGGTTAAAAGGTTGTGCTGATCAAGTGTTTTCTGACTTGCAATGAAAAACATGATTTATTCCTAAAAAAGAAACCTCATTTCAGTTTAGAAACGAGTTCATCCATGTGCAGACAGGTTCTCATCAATCAGGATGCCTATACAGTACATTATTTATGAGATGTGACCATTTCAGTTTCAACCCCATGAGCAGTTGACAAGCTATAGGTCAGATTTCATTTCATTTTCATGTCTTTATTTACTGAGTTGGGACAACAACACATTCATCACTGTTGATGTGTTAAGCATCAGAGTAAATGAGCCTTAGCGACTTAGCGACTCAGCGACTCAGCGACTCAGCAGAACTGTTAATTTTAACCTAGGAAGGTGAGATGGAAGCTGCTTGGTCTGTGATTCATCTGCATTCAGCACTGACTGAGTCAGGTTGTGTGTTTTAATTAATCCTGTAACGTTAACACATCACGGTGACAGACTGGCTCAGACTGGCTCATTACTGTGCAGAGGGACCATAGACTGTAGAAAGAGAGGGACGGGGTTTTAACTTCACAGCTGTTTCCTCCGTCCCACAGTGACTCCCGACACTTAAACCTGCTGCTTCTACTGAAAAACTCTGACAATCAAACTTTAGGATGTGTTAGAGGACTAATTAACCATCTATGACACCTGAAACAGTAAACACAGCTGATCCATCGAAGTAAATCACAGAGTGAAATCACTTTCAGTCATTGAAACCAGCTGCTTCTTGAATGTAACTCGGTCAAAGTCAGACGTAACCTCAAGATGTTTTTCTGTTAGGTTATAGGCTACATGATGTGCTGACAAAGTTAGACATATGTGCTCGGAGAAAATCGCTTTGTTACTTTCGTCCCACGTTACGTTCATCTTCTCTCTCTTTTATTTTTTTACGGTTAAAAAATATATATATATTTGTGCATTAAATTCATAAACATGAATATATATGATTATTTATTCCTAAATGAAAGCTCCCGCTGTGTTTTTGACCCGGCTCTGCCTGTTGTTTCTATTCTGAATATCCTGCGACTGCACATGGAAGTGATGTTTTAGAAAGTGATGACGTAGCCACGAGCCATTCACATAGAGCAGAACACACCTTTATGAAACCATGGTAACCTGTGATGACCTCATACATTTCCTCATGTACACACGAGACTGAGAAACTCTTTCTGTGAATGAACATCTAGATATTGTATGAAGACAGCGACCCAGCCATGTGTTTGCTGATAGATCTCATGTTTGAAGCGTCGGCCGGTGAGTTGTTGTTGTTGTTGTTGTTGTTGTTGTTGTGGTGAATCACAGACAGATGTGAAACACTGATAGTGTGTGTTTTCCTTCTAGGTGTGTAGGTGTGTAGGTGTGTGTGTTCTGCTGTAGAAACAGTTTGTTGCTGCTGGTCCGCCCACCTGAAGGAAACTCTGACTCTGTGTGTGTTTACACCTGCAGAAAGATACACAACACAAACACAACCTCTAACTCTGACTTTAGCCAAGTAAACACACACACGTCTTTAAAGGGATATTGGTGAAATTATATTTGGGTGAAATTTCTCAGCTCATGATCTCCTCCTCCCCCTCATGTGGACTAAGGGCTGGGAGAAGTTTCAGAGTCCTCCGTGGCTTCTCTGAGTTACAGGGGGTCTCGGCGTAGCAGTGCATGTCCATATGACGGTTGCTAATGGATACCAACTGTCTTCGTAACAAAAAGACACACCAAAAAACATCCAAATACCTCCATGCTGCTCGTATGTAATGTCCCTCTTGTACTGAAGCCCTGACATGAGAAATTGTCCTGAAAAAAACTAAATAAGTCTATATTTTAATCTTGTTTGCAGCAGAAGCTTCTCTTCCTGGTTCGTCCAAATTAGACGAAGCCCTCAGCTTCTTATCTGGTCGTGTTGTGGCTCAGGGAGGGTGCGGTCCTGTCTGAGTAAAGGTGCAGACTGTTGATAGCGATATGTGTCTCCGCTACAGCCAAGAAGGAGCTAATGTGTTTTTGTGGGGGGGGGGCTGCCTTCTTTCTGTAGTTTCTCTATGTCCCCTTTTATCCAAAAAAGGCCGGAAGCAGCAGGAGCATTAGGGTCAGGTTAGGGTTCATCTACTCACCCTCATGTGGACTCAGGGCTGAGAGAAACTCCTGATCAGATTCATAACTATAAGCTCCATCCTGTTGTAGCTTCATGTTAACCAGTGAAGCTGCAGATTGTAGCTGAACGTCTTCATGAGCTTTCTCCGACACGTCGACTTCACTCTCATTCATTTCATTCTAACACGAGACAAAGTCACAAACAAACCAGAGTTAAACAGTCTGAACTCACGTCTCTGGGGCCTCATTTATCATTGTGGATACACCTTTTTTTACGCCATTTTCCCCTCGTTTTGTGCGTACGCACTTTTCTCCGCCAAATCTGGGATCTATCAAGCCAAAACCTGACGGGGAAAAGTGCGGACATTTACACCCATTTTGACCCTGGCGTACCGTGATTTACACCTTTTTTGAGGAACAGGAGGAATTGGCGACACCGTTGCTGAGTCAGAGAACTGCAGTGTGAGAGGGAGAGAGGAGCGGAGTACATTTAGAAGAGCACAGAGGATTTTATGAAGTAATTGTGGTAGTGGTGGACCGCTGATGCTGGCAATCCAACCCGCTCTATAATAACACTAGGCTCTGTTAATTGATAAACAGAGCGGATTGAGGATTTTGCTTTTTTGATTAGGCTGTGTGACGTCCGACAAGGATCAAACCATCCAAGTTTAAAAACACACCGGCAGCAGCGCACACTGATCTGCAGCTACTGAGACTGTTATTATTCTGTCACCTGAGTTAACGAGGTGCACGTGTGTTTGGAGCTGACGAGAGGAGAGAATAAAGAGTGAGACAACGCGGCCCTGAGGAGGAACTGTGAAGGACTCAGCTGTAGCCTAATGGAAAATGACCTAAACCGAGTCCAGTAGAGCTGTAACTGTGTAGTGGAAAGGCGTTAAAGTAATGGTAACTATCGTCCTGCTTCCTACATTGTTTTAACATCTAGGTAAAAAAAAAAAGAAAGAAAAAAAAGATTTTCTGGGATAAACGGGCAGATTACATAAGATTCTTCTTCTTTCTGCTCCCTTTTGTTGAGATTTGGGAGGTTTTTGTTTTTATTGTAGCTTATTAAAATGCAAGATCATTTTTCTGACTGATTTATTGCCCGTGTATCTGCTTTCGGAGAAGCGGAGAAGTTCCGCTTCTTTCCCCCGTCCTCCGCCCGTTGTCTCCGTTGTCACTTTGTTGTCACAAAAGTTGCTGCGCCACAGAGAGCACATGGCTAATTAAATATGCACGTGCTGACCATATATAGTTGTATATAGGCGTTCCGGGGGCGGAGTAAGAGGTGTGTTCACGTGTGCACCATTCTTGAGTCCTGTGTGATTTATTGCGGAGAGTTGTGCGTACGCACAGTTTGATTGATCTGAAAAAGGTGTAAATATTTCGGGTGTACGCCATTTTCGTCTTTTCGCCGTACGCAAATATTTAGTAGCAGTTTTACACCCTCTTTGATAAATGAGGCCCCAGGTCTGTTTTTGTCCCTTCAGAGGAGGTAACTTGACTTTCAGGGAGAAAGTGAAAGTAAAATAAGTGTTTTTCCCAGAATGTATAGTAGGCTATATGAGCTTCATGTTGATGTCGTCATGCAGCTGGTTTATGTTTTCAGTCTCACCTGAGTGAAAAAGGTCAAAAGCAACAATTTATTACAGCTGAATTACACCAGTTTTTTTGTTTTGATAGATAGAACGATAGATAGATAGATGGAAAGATGGATGGATGGATGGATGGATAAATAGATAGACAGATAGACAGATAGATAGATAGATAGATAGATAGATGGAAAGATGGATGGATGGATGGATGGATGGATAAATAGATAGACAGATAGATAGACAGATAGATAGATAGATAGATAGATAGATAGATAGATAGATAGATAGATAGATAGATAGATAGATAGATAGATAGATAGATAGATAGATAGATAGATAGAGAGAGAGAGATAGATAGATAGAACGATAGATATATAGATAGATAGAATGATAGATAGATAGATAGACAGATAGATAGATAGATAGATAGAACGATAGATATATAGATAGATAGAATGATAGATAGATAGATAGATAGATAGATAGATAGAATGATAGATAGATAGATAGATAGATAGATAGATAGATAGAACGATAGATAGATAGATAGATAGATAGACAGATAGATAGATAGATAGAATGATAGATAGATAGATAGATAGATAGATAGATAGAACGATAGAACGATAGAACGATAGATAGATAGATAGAACGATAGAACGATAGATAGATAGATAGATAGATAGATAGTAGATAGATAGATAGATAGATAGATAGATAGATAGATAGATAGACAGATAGATAGATAGATAGAATGATAGATAGATAGATAGATAGACAGATAGATAGATAGATAGATAGATAGATAGAACGATAGATAGATAGATAGATAGATAGATAGATAGATAGATAGATAGATAGATAGATAGATAGATAGATAGATAGATAGAACGATAGATAGATAGATAGATAGATAGATAGATAGATAGATAGATAGATAGATAGATAGATAGATAGATACTTTATTGTCTTGGGCTCAATGCCGCCAGACAACAAACAACCAATCAACAACCACATACAGAAGTAGCTACACATAAAAACATAAAAACATAAACACATAAAAACATAAACAACACCATAGAGAGCACAATAACATTTACAAGAACACAATGATCATACAAATCATAAAGAGCTCTACTGTCGCTGTAAACTATGGGATGGATCCTCCAGGATTACAAGGATACAAGGATACACACCTTTCAAACAGAGACTGATTGACAGATTGTCATGATCTTTGAGACCGATCGTTTTTATCTGATGACGCTGTAAAGGAACAGTCTGCTAAAACAACAACATCACTTCCTGCTCAACTCCGTACAGTCGCAGTCTCCTTAAAAAATACAGTTTTTCTTTATCTCTTTTTCCCTGAGAGTAAAACCAGGAGGAGACACAGAACAGACTGAGAATCCGTGTGAATGAATGAATGAATGAATTTTATTTATTTCGGTATATCAAGCTTATAACCGAAAGGGTGTAGGTTGAAGCCAAAGCTTATATACCCCGACCCCTTTCACCTTAAAAAATTAAAATAAAATAATATATATATATATACGCATTAATACAATAGGATCAGATCACAGACATTTGACATTAATCAGTACACTTACATTTCTGATCACAACAAAATAAAGAATTGTACAGCACATAACCCAAAATAGTACAAAATCATTGAACTTAATTTTCCATACTGTAACGGGAAATTATGTTGTTCTTATAAAGTTTTTTAAAGCTGACTAGAGTACAGCATCATTTAATATTTTCAGGACAGTTATTCCAGATGTTCAGTGTAAAGACGAGAATATGAAGAATATGAAGAATATTCAGACTTCACAGTTTTTCATTCTCAGTAATAATTTATTGACACTGTCCAGTTCATTATTTACTCCGTTTACATTCACATCGACTGCACCAGCAGCTAAGGCAGATTATTCATATATATATGCACATACATATACATACTGTATATACATCTATAGTTGTCACACTTAATAATCTGCATGTGTGTAATTTGCTGCTGTTGCCGACGGCGACGGTGAAACCCCGACAGTGGAGAAGAAGCTTTTCCGCACAACGAGTGTAAACGAGTCCAAGTCTGTGCAGAACGGATTCTGTTCCACTGATGGGGGGGGGGTGACCGGTTACCACGGTTACCCGGTCAGATGCCTCACTGGTTACCACGGTTACCCGGTCAGACGCCTCACTGGTTACCACGGTTACCCGGTCAGACGCCTCACTGGTTACCACGGTTACCCGGTCAGATGCCTCACTGGTTACCACGGTTACCCGGTCAGACGCCTCACTGGTTACCACGGTTACTTGGTCAGGCGCCTCACCAGCTCCAGCTCCTCCACCGGTTTCCACTGCTGGTTGATGGTGATGAGCTGCACAGACAGAGACAATAATCAATAATCAATAATCAATAATCGTTTCATTTCATAACCTTTATTTAAACTCTGAGATATTTACAATATTACAATACAGCCGAGATGAAACACAGAACAGAAGACAAAACATTTGAAACATACACAACAGGCAGGGCCGTTGTCTAGGGGAGAAAGGTGGTGATAACTCTAGGGGCCCAGCGCCCAGTGGGGCCCATAAAAAACCCCAGTAGTCTAATCTTTGTATGACTGATTTATTCTGCTTAGACCCTGACTAATACTCATAGTACACTGTAAAAACTCTACATCTTTCCAAGAATATTTGTCTTATTTCTTGTCCAAATGTCTCATTTCTAGTCAAAACTAATCTCTTTCCACTTAAAATAAGACTCATCACCTAAAAATTAACTTGTTTTTAGATCATTTTCACTTAAATTCACAATAAATAGAAAAATCTGCCAGTGACAGCAAAATTCTTGTGCTTGTAATAAGGAAGAAAAACTTGCTCCACTATCAGATTTTTCTACTTATTTCAAGTGAAAATCTGCTTGAAAGAAGTAAAAAGTGTCTAAAAACAAGCTACTTTTAATATGATGAGTCTTATTTTAAGTAGAATGAGATTTGTTTTGACTAGAAATTACATTTTGACTAGAAATAAGACAAATATTCTTGCTAAGATACTTGAGTTTTTGCAGTGTAATGCTGCATTAGCATCAAAACAAAGAAGGCTAAATAATAAACGATAATACATACGTAGTCTAAGAAAAAAAAAGGAAAAGTTAGGGGGAGGGGCCCACTTTAGTATTCTTTAAGGGGGCCCAGAATTCCTAGCAACGGCCCTGACAACAGGGTTAGGGTTTAGCATAACAGACAGACAGAGAAATACAGAGACTGATGATGAAAAACTGTCCCTGAAGGCAACGTGCATCAGTGGTTTTGCATGAATTTACCTCTACAACAACTCTGTGTGGTAACGTTGTGTTATTATCTCATAGCGTGGTGAATGTGCAGCTCACAACTTGTCCACCAGAGCGTTGTGGAGTTGTTGGATTGTGTATTTGATGAGTTTGATGAGGGAAACCAAGAAATCCCATAATGAGCCTCCGTAGCGTAGCTCTGAGCAGCTCACGGCTCTGCTCCGCCGTTCTAAAAACAGCTTGCACCGACAATTAAAGGTAACAAACCTACTGCTATGACTATAGGGATTATGGCAATGGGCCAGTTTGACAAAATGTTGAACTATCCCTTTAAAGGTGACAAGGATAAACTGAAACATAAGTGTATGTTTGTTTAGTGTTTCTTTGTCTCTTTTGTTTCTTGTTTTTTTCTTAAATAGGCCTATTTTATTTTTTTAAATTAGGATTTTGTGATTTATTTTAACATATATTATATTTTAACATATATTAACATATAGGCTATAAGAGAGCACTTTCACTTTCACAAATGTTTCTTAAAAGCATCTCTACATGAATGACAGTCATTCTATCTGAAACACACACCTACAAATAGTAAAACCAGAGAAACTGGTCATTTTGGGAGTGGTCTCTTCAGTTTTTACAGAGCTGTGTATATAGCCTATATAAATAAAATTATGACTGTAGTTTGTCTAGATAACTTCCAAAGTATTTCAACACCCAGCAGGAAATGACCGGGTGTTGAAAT
>NC_140909.1:445000-580000 GCF_045865225.1 Trachurus japonicus
AAAAGGTAGGACATGTAGCTGCCCACACAGAATTACAATCCACCATATGGACAACCGAACCATGGATAAATGAAGCTGTAATAACAAGTTAAAATAGGACTGATTTACCAGTGATCGTATTCTACTCAATACCGACTGACTTCATAGTCTTTTTACAGACATGTTCAATATGGTGGCTACTTCCATGTTCATTTTCCATCTACTATGACACCTAAGAACTTATTATAAGAAACTTGAATTATTTCAACATTGTCTATAAATATTTTGGCTTTTTCCTTTGTGCACCTTTTGTTTTTATTACAAAATATCATAAAATCTGATGTAGTTGTATTAAGAGATCACACGTCTGTTTATCTTGTAAAGGTTTAAACTTCCTGCTGCTCCTCTCCCTTACCTCTTTACACAGATTCCTTCAGAATAAAGGTAGATGTTTGTGTTAAAGCTCCTTCAAAATAAAGGTAGATGTTTGTGTTAAAGCTCCTTCAAAATAAAGGTAGATGTTTGTGTTAAAGCTCCTTCAGAATAAAGGTAGATGTTTGTATTAAAGCTCCTTCAGAATAAAGGTAGATGTTTGTGTTAAAGCTCCTTCAGAATAAAGGTAGATGTTTGTGTTAAAGCTCCTTCAAAATAAAGGTAGATGTTTGTGTTAAAGCTCCTTCAGAATAAAGGTAGACGTTTGTGTTAAAGCTCCTTCAGAATAAAGGTAGACGTTTGTGTTAAAGCTCCTTCAGAATAAAGGTAGACGTTTGTGTTAAAGCTCCTTCAGAATAAAGGTAGACGTTTGTGTTAAAGCTCCTTCAAAATAAAGGTAGACGTTTGTGTTAAAGCTCCTTCACAATAAAGGTAGACGGTTGTGTTAAAGCTCCTTCAAAATAAAGGTAGATGTTTGTATTAAAGCTCCTTCAGAATAAAGGTAGATGTTTGTGTTAAAGCTCCTTCACAATAAAGGTAGACGTTTGTGTTAAAGCTCCTTCACAATAAAGGTAGACGTTTGTGTTAAAGCTCCTTCACAATAAAGGTAGATGTTTGTATTAAAGCTCCTTCAAAATAAAGGTAGACGTTTGTGTTAAAGCTCCTTCACAATAAAGGTAGACGTTTGTGTTAAAGCTCCTTCACAATAAAGGTAGATGTTTGTATTAAAGCTCCTTCAGAATAAAGGTAGATGTTTGTATTAAAGCTCCTTCAGAATAAAGGTAGATGTTTGTGTTAAAGCTCCTTCAGAATAAAGGTAGATGTTTGTGTCAAAGCTCCTTCAGAATAAAGGTAGACGTTTGTGTTAAAGCTCCTTCAGAATAAAGGTAGATGTTTGTATTAAAGCTCCTTCAGAATAAAGGTAGATGTTTGTGTTAAAGCTCCTTCAGAATAAAGGTAGACGTTTGTGTTAAAGCTCCTTCAGAATAAAGGTAGATGTTTGTGTTAAAGCTCCTTCAGAATAAAGGTAGATGTTTGTGTTAAAGCTCCTTCAGAATAAAGGTAGACGTTTGTGTTAAAGCTCCTTCAGAATAAAGGTAGACGTTTGTGTTAAAGCTCCTTCAGAATAAAGGTAGATGTTTGTGTCAAAGCTCCTTCAGAATAAAGGTAGACGTTTGTGTTAAAGCTCCTTCAGAATAAAGGTAGACGTTTGTGTTAAAGCCCCTTCAGAATAAAGGTAGACGTTTGTGTTAAAGCCCCTTCAGAATAAAGGTAGACGTTTGTGTTAAAGCTCCTTCAGAATAAAGGTAGATGTTTGTGTTAAAGCTCCTTCAGAATAAAGGTAGATGTTTGTGTTAAAGCTCCTTCAGAATAAAGGTAGATGTTTGTGTTTTTAGTTGTATTAAGAGACTTGTGGTTTATCTTGTAAAGGTTTAACCCGTGTGTTTTACCTCTTTACAGAGATTCTCCAGGTCAGCTCCAGAGTAGCGCTCCGTCTGCTCCGCCAGCTGCTCCAGCTGAACGTCAGCGCCCAGCGGCATTGAGCGCGTACACACCCTCAGGACGGAGAGACGAGCCTACACACACACATAATAGACGTAATGGGCATCTGTAGCTCATACAACTCCACTTCAAAAAAGCTGAACTACTCCTTTACTTAAATAAATAAATAAATGCTCTAAATGACAATATTTGTATTTCAGATTTGGGAGAAATGTTGTTGGTCAGTCGGTTATAGAATGAAACTAAAGTTCATTTTACTCAAACACACAGATATGAAGAGTAAAACCAGAGGAACTGAGCATTTTGGAGTCTCTCTTCATGTTTTACAGAACTGTAGATGAATCTATCTGTGGAGAAGGAAGGAAGGAAGGAAGGAAGGAAGGAAGGAAGGAAGGAAGGGGAAAGGAAAGAAAGATGAAGGGAGGGAACAGATTGGTTCAAGGAAGGAAAGAAGAAGGAAGGAAGGAAATGAAAAGGGAAAGAAAGAAAGATGGAGGGATAGGGAACAGATCAGGGCAATTGGACCAAAAGATTAAGGAAGAAGAAGTAAGGAGGAAGGGAGGAAGGAAGGGGAAAAGGAAGGAAGGAAGGAAGGAAGGAAGGAAGGAAGGAAGGAAGGAAGGAAGGAAGGAAGGAAGGAAGGGGAAAAGGATTGTGGAAAGAAGGAAGGAAGGAAGGAAGGAAGGAAGGAAGGAAGGAAGGAAGGAAGGAAGGGAGGAAGGAAGGAAGGAAGGAAGGAAGGAAGGAAGGGAGGAAGGAAGGGGAAAAGGATTGTGGAAAGAAGGAAGGAAGGAAGGAAAGAAGGAAGGAAGGAAGGAAGGAAAGAAGGAAGGAAGGAAGGAAGGAAGGAAGGAAGGAAGGAAGGAAGGAAGGAAGGAAGGAAGGAAGGGGAAAAGGAAGGAAGGAAGGAAGGAAGGAAGGGGAAAAGGATTGTGGAAAGAAGGAAGGAAGGAAGGAAGTGAAAAAGGATTGTGGAAAGAAGGAAGGAAGGAAGGAAGGAAGGAAGGAAGGAAGGAAGGAAGGAAGGAAGGAAGGAAGGGGAAAGGAAAGAAAGATGAAGGGAGGGAACAGATTGGTTCAAGGAAGGAAAGAAGAAGGAAGGAAGGAAATGAAAAGGGAAAGAAAGAAAGATGGAGGGATAGGGAACAGATCAGGGTAATTGACCCTTTGTTGGCCTTCTGATTGGTCTGCTGTTCCACCAATCAGAGCGCTTCTCCCCATGTCACGTGTTGCGCAACATTCTAAGGTTGGACAACCCTGGAATGAAACCCTATGAAACAATATAGGTAGACAGCAACTTTTGGGCAAAACTACTTTATAATTTTTCAATATGGTTAAAATGTGCCTGGGGTTCCTGCAATAGCGACTCACAATATCTGGAACGTATTTGAGTCATTTTTATCCCATTCCCTAAACACAAGACATCAATAAACATACTGAGCCTATGAACTGTATATAATATTACTTTAACCTTCTGTTATGTATTTAGTTGAGCTTAATAATAGGGTTTGGGGGTGGTCCACTAGGGGGAGCTGTAGGCATAGGTCAGGGGTTAACTGCAAAGTTTTGTTTGTTGTTGTTGTGTGCAGTCCTCATGAGAAGTGAGCCTGTTTTTCCCTGGCTGTACTTTGTGCTATTGAAGCTCATTCATTCTCCAGTCCACTCTCTGGTCGTGTTCATAGACAGAGAAGATCTAATACCTTCAAAGTTATCTAGCAAACGTAACATTACCGCTACTAATGTCTTTTGAACTTTGTGAAGTTTTACAAGGAAAAACGGGAGATCGGCGGAGATAGCTTGTAGCTAACGTTAGCTAGCGCCGTTAGCTACTAGCTAGTGAGTGACCAAAACAATGATTTTCCCCCATTTTTCGGAAAAGTCGGGTAATGCCCGTTCAATCGCTCTTTAGCCACGTCTGTCTTCTATCACGGACACCATTTTTCTGATATGTAAGTTAATTCAAATTTCCCTTACTAGCAATTTAAATCTCCCTAATTTTCAATGGTTTCCAATGGGAGTTGACCCTTCCATGACCATTGTTTGTCCAACCTAGCAACAGTAACCGTGGGGGGCGGGGCCTTGACAAAGGGTTAATTGGACCAAAAGATTAAGGAAGAAGAAGTAAGGAGGAAGGGAGGAAGATAGGGGAAAAGGAAGGGAGGAAGGAAGGGGAAAAGGAAGGGAGGAAGGAAGGAAGGAAGGAAGGGGAAAAGGATTGTGGAAAGAAGGAAGGAAGGAAGGAAGGAAGGAAGGAAGGAAGGAAGGAAGGAAGGAAGGAAGGAAGGAAGGAAGGAAGGGGAAAAGGATTGTGGAAAGAAGGAAGGAAGGAAGGAAGGAAGGAAGGGGAAAAGGATTGTGGAAAGAAGGAAGGGAGAAAGGAAGGAAGGAAGGAAGGAAGGAAGGAAGGAAGGGAAAAGGAAATAAAGAAGGAAGGAAGGATTGTGGAAAGAAGGAAGGGAGAAAGGAAGGAAGGAAGGAAGGGAAAAGGAAATAAAGAAGGAAGGAAGGATTGTGGAAAGAAGGAAGGGAGAAAGGGAGAAAGGAAGGAAGGAAGGAAGGAAGGAAGGAAGGGAAAAGGAAATAAAGAAGGGAGGAGGGATTGTGGAAAGAAGGAAGGGAGAAAGGAAGGAAGGAAGGAAGGAAGGAAGGAAGGGAAAAGGAAATAAAGAAGGAAGGAAGGATTGTGGAAAGAAGGAAGGGAGAAAGGAAGGAAGGGAAGAAGGAAGGATGGAGGAAGTGAACAGAGGACGACAGGAGGGTTAACAGCACTTGGGAAATATTTACAGAAAGGTGAAATGTTCATAGAGGTTTATTATGTACCTGCTGGTCTGGAGGTAGGACGTAGACCACGTGGTCCAGTCTTCTAGTATCTATATGTATATATATATATATAGTATATGTATATGTACCTGCTGGTCTGGTGGTAGGACGTAGACCACGTGGTCCAGTCTTCTAGTATCTATATGTATATATATATATATATAGTATATGTATATGTACCTGCTGGTCTGGTGGTAGGACGTAGACCACCTGGTCCAGTCTTCTAGTATCTATATGTATATATATATATATATAGTATATGTATATGTACCTGCTGGTCTGGAGGTAGGACGTAGACCACGTGGTCCAGTCTTCTAGTATCTATATGTATATATATATATATATAGTATATGTATATGTACCTGCTGGTCTGGAGGTAGGACGTAGACCACGTGGTCCAGTCTTCTAGTATCTATATGTATATATATATATATATATAGTATATGTATATGTACCTGCTGGTCTGGAGGTAGGACGTAGACCACGTGGTCCAGTCTTCTAGTATCTATATGTATATATATATATATAGTATATGTATATGTACCTGCTGGTCTGGTGGTAGGACGTAGACCACGTGGTCCAGTCTTCTAGTATCTATATGTATATATATATATATATAGTATATGTATATGTACCTGCTGGTCTGGAGGTAGGACGTAGACCACGTGGTCCAGTCTTCTAGTATCTATATGTATATATATATATATATATAGTATATGTATATGTACCTGCTGGTCTGGAGGTAGGACGTAGACCACGTGGTCCAGTCTTCTAGTATCTATATGTATATATATATATAGTATATGTATATGTACCTGCTGGTCTGGAGGTAGGACGTAGACCACGTGGTCCAGTCTTCTAGTATCTATATGTATATATATATATATAGTATATGTATATGTACCTGCTGGTCTGGAGGTAGGACGTAGACCACCTGGTCCAGTCTTCTAGTATCTATATGTATATATATATATATAGTATATGTATATGTACCTGCTGGTCTGGTGGTAGGACGTAGACCACCTGGTCCAGTCTTCTAGTATCTATATGTATATATATATATATATAGTATATGTATATGTACCTGCTGGTCTGGTGGTAGGACGTAGACCACGTGGTCCAGTCTTCTAGTATCTATATGTATATATATATATATATAGTATATGTATATGTACCTGCTGGTCTGGAGGTAGGACGTAGACCACGTGGTCCAGTCTTCTAGTATCTATATATATATATATATATAGTATATGTATATGTACCTGCTGGTCTGGAGGTAGGACGTAGACCACGTGGTCCAGTCTTCTAGTATCTATATGTATATATATATATATAGTATATGTATATGTACCTGCTGGTCTGGTGGTAGGACGTAGACCACGTGGTCCAGTCTTCTAGTATCTATATGTATATATATATATAGTATATGTATATGTACCTGCTGGTCTGGTGGTAGGACGTAGACCACGTGGTCCAGTCTTCTAGTATCTATATGTATATATATATATATAGTATATGTATATGTACCTGCTGGTCTGGTGGTAGGACGTAGACCACGTGGTCCAGTCTTCTAGTATCTATATGTATATATATATATAGTATATGTATATGTACCTGCTGGTCTGGAGGTAGGACGTAGACCACGTGGTCCAGTCTTCTAGTATCTATATGTATATATATATATATAGTATATGTATATGTACCTGCTGGTCTGGAGGTAGGACGTAGACCACGTGGTCCAGTCTTCTAGTATCTATATGTATATATATATATAGTATATGTATATGTACCTGCTGGTCTGGAGGTAGGACGTAGACCACGTGGTCCAGTCTTCTAGTATCTATATGTATATATATATATATATAGTATATGTATATGTACCTGCTGGTCTGGAGGTAGGACGTAGACCACGTGGTCCAGTCTTCTAGTATCTATATGTATATATATATATATAGTATATGTATATGTACCTGCTGGTCTGGAGGTAGGACGTAGACCACGTGGTCCAGTCTTCTAGTATCTATATGTATATATATATATATATAGTATATGTATATGTACCTGCTGGTCTGGTGGTAGGACGTAGACCACGTGGTCCAGTCTTCTAGTATCTATATATATATATATATATAGTATATGTATATGTACCTGCTGGTCTGGAGGTAGGACGTAGACCACGTGGTCCAGTCTTCTAGTATCTATATGTATATATATATATATATAGTATATGTATATGTACCTGCTGGTCTGGAGGTAGGACGTAGACCACGTGGTCCAGTCTTCTAGTATCTATATGTATATATATATATATAGTATATGTATATGTACCTGCTGGTCTGGTGGTAGGACGTAGACCACGTGGTCCAGTCTTCTAGTATCTATATGTATATATATATATATAGTATATGTATATGTACCTGCTGGTCTGGTGGTAGGACGTAGACCACGTGGTCCAGTCTTCTAGTATCTATATGTATATATATATATATATAGTATATGTATATGTACCTGCTGGTCTGGAGGTAGGACGTAGACCACGTGGTCCAGTCTTCTAGTATCTATATGTATATATATATATATAGTATATGTATATGTACCTGCTGGTCTGGAGGTAGGACGTAGACCACGTGGTCCAGTCTTCTAGTATCTATATGTATATATATATATATAGTATATGTATATGTACCTGCTGGTCTGGTGGTAGGACGTAGACCACGTGGTCCAGTCTTCTAGTATCTATATGTATATATATATATATAGTATATGTATATGTACCTGCTGGTCTGGAGGTAGGACGTAGACCACGTGGTCCAGTCTTCTAGTATCTATATGTATATATATATATATAGTATATGTATATGTACCTGCTGGTCTGGAGGTAGGACGTAGACCACGTGGTCCAGTCTTCTAGTATCTATATGTATATATATATATAGTATATGTATATGTACCTGCTGGTCTGGTGGTAGGACGTAGACCACGTGGTCCAGTCTTCTAGTATCTATATGTATATATATATATATATAGTATATGTATATGTACCTGCTGGTCTGGAGGTAGGACGTAGACCACGTGGTCCAGTCTTCTAGTATCTATATGTATATATATATATATATAGTATATGTATATGTACCTGCTGGTCTGGAGGTAGGACGTAGACCACGTGGTCCAGTCTTCTAGTATCTATATGTATATATATATATATAGTATATGTATATGTACCTGCTGGTCTGGAGGTAGGACGTAGACCACGTGGTCCAGTCTTCTAGTATCTATATGTATATATATATATAGTATATGTATATGTACCTGCTGGTCTGGTGGTAGGACGTAGACCACGTGGTCCAGTCTTCTAGTATCTATATGTATATATATATATAGTATATGTATATGTACCTGCTGGTCTGGTGGTAGGACGTAGACCACGTGGTCCAGTCTTCCCGGCCTGAGGAGGGCGCTGTCCAGGCAGTCTGGTCTGTTGGTCGCCGCGACGACCATCACATCTCTGTTGCACACTTCCTGCTGCTGCTCCACCTATCAGAGAGCAGCATCCATCAGCACATGACCACATCCGACCAATCAGAGCTCAGCTGGCGAGCAGCTAATGTAGACAACTGTTTTGTTTCTTTTACTCTCCTTTGTGTTAAAGTTTATCTGTAAAGGATCCTCAATGATGCTATTAACGTCTATAAATGTCCTTAAATTATTGAAAACACCACACTGCTCATTCACCAACAATGCAGAGATGTCAGTTCTCTCCACCAGGAGGCGCTGCCATTGGACCGATGCTGTCACTACTCTCTTCTACAGAGCTCTAGTTTCCTATATTGAATCAATATATCCACACACACGTTCACAGACGAGGTGGTGACGGTTGGCCACGCCCATTTAGAGAGACAGGAAGTGTATACACTGCAAAAACTCTACATCTTTCCAAGAATATTTGTCTTATTTCTTGTCAAAATGTCTCATTTCTAGTCAAAACTAATCTCTTTCCACTTAAAATAAGACTCATCACCTAAAAATGAACTTGTTTTTAGATCATTTTCACTTGTTTCAAAGTTTTTTGTGTTTGTAATAAGAAAGAAAAACTTGCTCCACTATCAGATTTTTCTACTTATTTCAAGTGAAAATCTGCTTGAAAGGTGTAAAAAGTGTCTTAAAACAAGCTGCTTTTTAATGTGATGAGTCTGATTTTAAAGGGATAGTTCAACATTTTGGCAAATTGGCCCATTGCCATAATCCCTATAGTCATAGCAGTAGGTTCATTACCTTTAATTGTAGGTGTAAGCTGTTTTCAGTACGGCGGAGCAGAGCCGTGAGCTGCTCAGAGCTACGCTATGAAGGCTAACGGAATTTCTTGGTTTCCCTCATTAAACTCATCAAATTCAACATCCCAAAACTCCACAGCGCTTTTGTAGACAAGTTGTGAGCTGCACAACCACCACGCTATGAGATAATGACGGAACGATACGAAACAGAGCCGTTTTCGAGGTAAATACAGGGTAAATACGGAGACTGCTTGCTGAAAAACTGTCCCTGAACGCAACGCGCATCAGCGGTTTTGTATGAATTTACCTCGAAAACGGCTCCGTTTCGTATCGTTCCGTCATTATCTCATAGCGTGGTGGTTGTGCAGCTCACAACTTGTCTACAAAAGCGCTGTGGAGTTTTGGGATGTTGAATTTGATGAGTTTAATGAGGGAAACCAAGAAATTCCGTTAGCCTCCATAGCGTAGCTCTGAGCAGCCAGCTGCTGCGCTCCGCCGTACTGAAAACAGCTTACACCTACAATTAAAGGTAACGAACCTACTGCTATGACTATAGCGATTATGGCAATGGGCCAATTTGCCAAAATGTTGAACTATCCCTTTAAGTAGAATGAGATTTGTTTTGACTAGAAATAAGACAAATATTCTTGGTAAGATGTTGAGTTTTTGCAGTGTGTAACCATTTCTATCATTGGAGCCTCTCATGGAGAATCTTTCCGTATATTGAGTATCTTTGTCTTCACCTGCTGCTGTGAGACGCCGCTCTGCTCCGTCCCCGTCTCCATCTGGACCACCGTCCTCTCCGTCCTCTCCGTCCTCTCCGTCCCGGTGGTCCCGCGCCGCTCCAGCGTCTTCAGGCCGACCCCGTCCATCTCGTTGAGCAGCACCGACAGCAGCCGCGTGTGGACGCCGCCGCCGCCGCCATGAGACCGCGAGCCAATCAGAGAGTCGATCTCAT
Source organism: Trachurus japonicus (assembly GCF_045865225.1). Taxonomy (NCBI): domain Eukaryota; kingdom Metazoa; phylum Chordata; class Actinopteri; order Carangiformes; family Carangidae; genus Trachurus; species Trachurus japonicus. The sequence continues at coordinate 454,964 of NC_140909.1, forward strand.
CCAGGAAGAGGACGCACGGAGCGCAGGCGCGGGCTTGTCTGAACAGCTGCAGGTCGGCACGGCAACAAGGACGTTAGAAACTGGATTTCACACTAAAACACTAAGTTGATTGATTGATTGACATCTTTATTGACAACAGACAAATGTTTAAAAACTAAAACATACGTCGACACAACTGCTGCCAAAGGGATAAAAACACCAAAAAGCCGTCGGCTCATTTCCATTGTAAACTAGTAACAAATAAACTAGCGGCTCCAAAACAGTTTTTTGCATTCAAACACTTTTTTTCTTTGATTGAAAAGTGTTTTTTTGATTGAAGTGAAGGTTTTTTTTATTGAAAATATATTTTTTGATTGAATAAAGACACAAATCTACCTTCATAAAAGTGCTTCATCTGTTCAGAAACTTAACGGCCTGTGGGACAAATGAAGGTTTGGATCTATTTTTTGAAGATGCTTCTGTTTACCCATAATGCATCTTGTCAGTGCCCGATCCGTACCCGGTCTGCACATGTGCACTTCCCCCCCTTCTTTTAGTTTACAACAGACACCGCGGATATGCATGAAAACAGAGACGTTCTTTGTGAAAAACACAAGCACGTCGCAACGAATTCCCCTCTGTTCTATTTCTGATTAAATTAAATGTAATGTGACCGATCAGTTAATTGTGAAACATTTATTTATTGATGTAAATGTGGTGATTTCTGCACATACACCACAGATTAGGACTCTAAACTGTGACTTTCTTGCATTAAAAAATATTTAAAATGAATAAAGTGACGTTTTAACAGGCAGCGCTACAGCGACTCTAGTGCTAGGCTATCAGGCTAGCAGTTAGCATAGCTTTGAAGCTAATGCCGCAGAACCGTCTGGAACGGATCTTGTTCCGGGTACGGATCAGGCACTGACAGCTTCTGCTACCCATAATGCCTCTGTTTACCCATAATGTTTCTGTTTACCCATAATGTTTCTGTTTACCCATAATGTTTCTGTTTACCCATAATGTTTCTGTTTACCCATAATGTTTCTGTTTACCCATAATGTTTCTGTTTATCCATAATGTTTCTGTTTATCCATAATGTTTCTGTTTATCCATAATGTTTCTGTTTACCCATAATGTTTCTGTGTACCCATAATGTTTCTGTTTACCCATAATGTTTCTGTTTATCCATAATGTTTCTGTTTATCCATAATGTTTCTGTTTATCCATAATGTTTCTGTTTACCCATAATGTTTCTGTTTACCCATAATGTTTCTGTTTATCCATAATGTTTCTGTTTACCCATAATGTTTCTGTTTATCCATAATGTTTCTGTTTATCCATAATGTTTCTGTTTACCCATAATGTTTCTGTGTACCCATAATGTTTCTGTTTACCCATAATGTTTCTGTTTATCCATAATGTTTCTGTTTACCCATAATAAATCTGTTTACCCATAATGTTTCTGTTTACCCATAATGTTTCTGTTTACCCATAATAAATCTGTTTACCCATAATGTTTCTGTTTACCCATAATGTTTCAGTTTACCCATAATGTTTCAGTTTACCCATAATGTTTCTGTTTACCCATAATAAATCTGTTTACCCATAATGTTTCAGTTTACCCATAATGTTTCAGTTTACCCATAATGTTTCAGTTTACCCATAATGCTTCTGTTTACCCATAATGTTTCTGTTTACCCATAATGCTTCTGTTTACCCATAATGTTTCTGTTTATCCATAATGTTTCTGTTTACCCATAATAAATCTGTTTACCCATAATGTTTCTGTTTACCCATAATGTTTCTGTGTACCCATAATGTTTCTGTTTACCCATAATGTTTCTGTTTACCCATAATGCCTCTGTTTACCCATAATGTTTCTGTTTACCCATAATGTTTCTGTTTACCCATAATGCCTCTGTTTACCCATAATGCTTCTGTTTACCCATAATGCCTCTGTTTACCCATAATGTTTCTGTTTACCCATAATGTTTCTGTTTACCCATAATGTTTCTGTTTACCCATAATGTTTCTGTTTACCCATAATGTTTCTGTTTACCCATAATGTTTCTGTTTACCCATAATGCTTCTGTTTACCCATAATGTTTCTGTTTACCCATAATGCTTCTGTTTACCCATAATGTTTCTGTTTACCCATAATGTTTCTGTTTACCCATAATGTTTCTGTTTACCCATAATGTTTCTGTTTACCCATAATGTTTCTGTTTACCCATAATGCTTCTGTTTACCCATAATGTTTCTGTTTACCCATAATGTTTCTGTTTACCCATAATGTTTCTGTTTACCCATAATGCCTCTGTTTACCCATAATGTTTCTGTTTACCCATAATGTTTCTGTTTACCCATAATGCCTCTGTTTACCCATAATGTTTCTGTTTACCCATAATGTTTCTGTTTACCCATAATGCCTCTGTTTACCCATAATGCTTCTGTTTACCCATAATGCCTCTGTTTACCCATAATGTTTCTGTTTACCCATAATGTTTCTGTTTACCCATAATGTTTCTGTTTACCCATAATGTTTCTGTTTACCCATAATGTTTCTGTTTACCCATAATGTTTCTGTTTACCCATAATGCTTCTGTTTACCCATAATGTTTCTGTTTACCCATAATGCTTCTGTTTACCCATAATGTTTCTGTTTACCCATAATGTTTCTGTTTACCCATAATGTTTCTGTTTACCCATAATGTTTCTGTTTACCCATAATGTTTCTGTTTACCCATAATGCTTCTGTTTACCCATAATGTTTCTGTTTACCCATAATGCCTCTGTTTACCCATAATGCTTCTGTTTACCCATAATGCCTCTGTTTACCCATAATGCATCTGTGTACCCACAATGCCCTTCTGCTGGGCTCTGTCTGTGGAAGCGTCCTACCTGAGCCAAGGCGGTCTCTGAGTCCCCTACGTACGGTGAGTAGATGTCTGCGCCGCTGACGGACAGGAAGCTGCAGCCGGACGCGGCGGCGGCGGCGCGGACCAGCGTGGTCTTGGCGCAGCCCGGCGGTCCGTACAGCAGCACGCCACGAGGACGAGTCAGACCCAGACGGAGGAACGCCTCGGGGAAACGCAGCGGCCACTCGATGCTCTGAAACACACACAGACAAACGTTATGACGACTTCCTGTTGGTGGACGCTGCCGCCGACACACACACTCACACTGATGAACTTTTCTTTTAGAAAAATCTGGTAAAATTAAAAAAAAAAAAAAAAAAAGAGTTTTAAAAATTTTAGAAGAAACTGGTGTCAGTCTGATTTAGCTGTGTCTGTGTTTAGAAACATTTAAACGAGCGCCAGGTGGATTGTTTATGAAGTTAACGAGCTCTGGCCTGAGGATCAAAGAGGTTACCACGGCGATAGGGGCCCCCGCAGGCTGAGACAGACAGAAACGTGGAGAAAAACAGCCATTTTCTGCCTCTAAACCGGCCTCACAATTAGGCTTAGCATGACAAAACGGTAACTCCTATCAGAACAAAACACAGATCAACGTTGCTCTAAGGACTTACTGAAAATTTTGGTACGATTTGGTGTTTCTACAGTAAATATTTTGGCGACGCTGGCAGTTTTAAAACATCAGGCCGTTCTGCTCCTCTCAGAAAATATTTGTATTGGACTCAATGAGGAGCAGAGACAGACGTGGCCGCACTCAGAGGCTCAGAGTTTAAATTCTGTAAGTCTCTCTGATATTTTGAGCACATGACATGAGAGATAACAAGTTTCTCTTACAAATTATGAAAAAATTATGTGTGTAGAGTGTAAATTGTGGCCGTTTGGAGTTTGGAAAGAGAAAAAATCTGGAGTTTTTCTGGCCTCTCTCCCACTCTAACCGATGATGTCACGCACTCTGACATGAACATTCCATGCAATACACACCCATTATAAACTCATAATTTCTCCAAAAATGATCATGGTCATTGATCAGGGATTGATCAAAAACTATATGACCTATCAAAACGTGGAGTAATACGACAATACACAAGACTTGTGTCTACTGTTTAAAGTTCAAATGAAGTCTCTAGGTGAAAGTATGCCTGAGCAGTAGACGTTTGTTAAACTCCAATGATTGGTCTTTCCCGCCCGTCCCATTGACTTACATGCTATCTCACAGCTGTAGGGGCCAGTGCTCGGGGCGATGGCCCGTGGCCCTAATGAATGCAACTTTAAAGTGCAGTGCATTCATGTCCTTCAAGTCCAATCCAATCCAACCCTCCACCCTCCTTTGTTGTACTGGGTATACTGAGTATACCTGAGTATCACAGAGTATAGTATGTATAGTAGTAGTATAGTAGTATAGTAGTATAGTACAGGTGCTCCTTTTCTCCTTGGCCTTCGGGTCCATAAGGACTTCTAATCCTGGCTAGTTTTGTTTAAATATCTATGTGCACTGTTGTCTATGACTACTGCAGCTGTGCACGTTTGCGTATGCTTATGTATGCGCATATGTCCGTATATGTATATGTACATACATCTGTGTGTGAGAATGTGTGATGGTACGCAGCATGTCATCTTGTTTCTTGCACATGCATTGTTTTTGTCTTTGTTTCTGTCTCTGCTCTGTGAAGCACTTTGGACGACTGTCACAGGTCTTTTTAACTGTGCTATAGAAATAAAAGTGAACTTGAACTTGAACTAGTACTACACGGCTGCTACTCACCTGTCTCAGTCTGAGTTTGACCGACTCTAGTCCTCCGATCTGCTCCCAGCTCACTAGTATACACTGCAAAAACTCTACATCTTTCCAAGAATATGTGTCTTATTTCTTGTAAAAATGTCTCATTTCTAGTCAAAACTAATCTCTATAAGACTCATCACCTAAAAATTAACTTGTTTTTAGATCATTTTCACTTGTTTCAAACTAATTTTCACTTGAAATAAGTAGAAAAATCTGCCAGTGAAAGTAAGTTTTTTGTGTTTGTAATAAGAAAGAAAAACTTGCTCCACTATCAGATTTTTCTACTTATTTCAAGTGAAAATCTGCTTGAAAGAAGTAAAAAGTGTCTAAAAACAAGCTGCTTTTAATGTGATGAGTCTGATTTTAAGTGGAAAGAGATTAGTTTTGACTAGAAATAAGACAAATATTCTTGGTAAGATTTTGAGTTTTTGCAGTGTAGTAGTATAGTAGTATAGTAGTATAGTACCTGTCTGAGTCTGAGTTTAACCGGCTCTAGTCCTCCGATCTGCTCCCAGCTGACTAGTATAGTACAGGTGTAGTATAGACTATAGTAGTATAGTAGTAGTATAGTAGTATAGACTATAGTAGTATAGTAGTATAGTAGTAGTATAGTAGTAGTAGTATAGTACCTGTCTGAGTCTGAGTTTAACCGGCTCTAGTCCTCCGATCTGCTCCCAGCTGACTAGTATAGTACAGGTGTAGTATAGTAGTATAGTAGTATAGTACCTGTCTGAGTCTGAGTTTGACGGGCTCTAGTCCTCCGATCTGCTCCCAGCTGACTAGTATAGTACAGGTGTAGTATAGTAGTATAGTAGTAGTAGTATAGTACCTGTCTGAGTCTGAGTTTAACCGGCTCTAGTCCTCCGATCTGCTCCCAGCTGACGGCTCGTAGCTCCGTCCGGCCGACGGCGCTCCGTAGACACGACGGCTGCACCAGCTTCAACGCTGAGAGGAAGTGACTCGTCGTGACCAGCTGCTGCTGCTCGCCGCCGCCGCCCTGCAGACCATGATGTCACAGCAACAAGAGGAGCAGCCAATCACCATCTGACATGTCACCAACACTGGTGACCATGATGTCACAGTTAAAAATCACTCAAGTGCAGTTTCTTCTAGTCCAGTCGCAGCCAAAATACTGAACTAATCCTAAAAATCGCCATGAAAAACTGAAAGTTCATTGGTTCCATAAGAATACACGAGACATTTAGAGTATTGGGTCATTTTGGTTCCAGTGATCCACTAATGAATGAACGTCCTGCTTTTGATTAAAGGGACAATGAGGAGTTTTGTTAAAGTGAAGTGTTTTCTCACTACATTTATGAGCCTCCGCACCGTGAAATTCTTTGACCGGGTCAAGACAGACTCATGTTTTCATTCATCAAGAATTAAAGTCAGAGGTTGGAAGACGATCACATACCGTCGTAGTTCCCACCATAAACGGAGATTCATACGGCGGCGTTATTCTCATGACTCGCCACGAAACCGAAAGTAAAGAAACGCTGGTCGGCTCGCCCAGCATTTCCACCACCACTAATAATAACAAAATAACCATAGAGACAAAACCATAGATTTATCTAAAATGGACCATTAACAAGTGGTAACGGAGATTCATCCACATTAATATCAGACTTTTTTATAACCAAATAGAAACTCCTCATTGTCCCTTTAAAATACACTATATTTGTTGCTGTGCTTCGTGTGTCTATATAAATCCAGCACATCTGAAAGTTCTTCAGAGACAAAAATGTCTAAAATCCAAGGAAGCGAACGCAGGAACAGGCTGAAGATCCAGATCCTCAGCCTGGAGGAACAGACGCAGAAACACAGCATGCAGGGAATTGTGTAAAAGTGTAAGTTTGTCCGAAACAGGGAACGTCCCGATTATAGATTCTCTTGGTACGATTTCTGTCAGAGAAATAATCCTGATTGTCACGATAATTATATTCAATAATTTTACAACACTATGAATGTGTAAAATCAAATAAAGTCAAAATATAATAGCGTTACTAATTATATTAAACAGATTATTTAAAGTATCTATTAATATAGGACCAACTATAATTAACCCTTCAGAGGAAAGTTTTCTTCTCTAACATTTAAATTGCTTCCAGTTCAGTGTTGTTCATAGATAGATAGTTGGGCGTGCTGCACCTTTACCTTGGCGCGCTCCCGGACGGCGTTCATGGCGGCCTCTCTGCACACGGCGCTCAGGTCGGCCGCCACGTATCCAGATGTTCTGAGCGCCAGCTGCTGCACGTCCACATCTGGACCCACAGGAAGTCTCTCACACAGAGAGGAGAGGACCGAGACTCGCTGCTGCAGCGTCGGAGCTCCCAGCACCACCTGCACAGAGAGGCGTAACCATGGTGACCGCAGCCGCAGCAGCAGCCGCAGCAGCAGCAGCAGCAGCAGCAGCAGCAGCAGCAGCATCAGGATTAAGATCTCTGCCCATATAAAGGATTATTTTATAGCAAAAACAGTAGAGCTGCAACTAATGATTATTTTCATTATCGGTTATTTAAACGATTAATCGATTAGTTGTTTGGTCAATAAAATGTTAAAATATATCAATCAGTGTTTCTCAAACCACCAGACGACATCGTCCTCAAATGTCTTGTTTTGTCCACAAACCAAAGAGAGACTCAGTTTATTGTCATAAAGGAACAAAGAAACCAGAAATATTCACATTGAAGAAGCTGAATCAGAGAATCTGGAGCTTTTATTCTTTATAAAAACGACTCAAACTGATTATTAGATTATCAGAATAGTTGAAGATTCATTTAATAATCGAATAATCAATAATCTATTATTGTTAGATTAGATAGAACAGTCAGTGTGTCTGTGTCCTAATGTGAGGAAGAAAGAAAAGTCATTAACTTTGATGAAAGGACAATAATTTACCTCTATTTCTCTATTTGTTACAGTTTTAGTCATATATCATCGTTATTATTAAAGCCTCAGTGTGTAAAAGCTGTTTTAATTAAAGTTATTCTTAAACCCTCAGTGCAGCATCGGGGCTAAACCGCGACATCCGGCGTTCAGATTCTAGATCGCAGCGCTCACCAGTGGCGGCCGAGGACAAACACGTTCACTAACCGCTAACTGACCGCTAACTAACCGCTAACTAAGCGCTAACTGACCACTAACTAACCGCTAACTGACGCTAACTGACCGCTAACTGACCGCTAACTAACCACTAACTAACCGCTAACTAACCGCTAACTGACCGCTAACTAACCGCTAACTAACCGCTAACTGACCGCTAACTAACCGCTAACTGACCACTAACTAACCTCTAACTGACCGCTAACTAACCTCTAACTGACCGCTACCTGACCGCTAACTAACCGCTAACTGACCACTAACTAACCTCTAACTGACCGCTAACTAACCTCTAACTGACCGCTACCTGACCGCTAACTAACCGCTAACTGACCGCTAACTGACCACTAACTAACCTCTAACTGACCGCTAACTGACCACTAACTAACCGCTAACTGACCGCTAACTAACCGCTAACTAACCTCTAACTGACCGCTAACTAACCGCTAACTAACCGCTAACTGACTGCTAACTGACCGCTAACTGACCACTAACTAACCGCTACCTGACCGCTAACTAACCGCTAACTGACCGCTAACTGACCACTAACTAACCTCTAACTGACCGCTAACTAACCGCTAACTGACCGCTAACTAACCGCTAACTGACCGCTAACTGACCACTAACTAACCTCTAACTGACCACTAACTAACCTCTAACTGACCGCTAACTAACCGCTAACTGACCGCTAACTGACCACTAACTAACCTCTAACTGACCGCTAACTAACCGCTAACTAACCGCTAACTGACCGCTAACTGACCGCTAACTGACCACTAACTAACCGCTAACTGACCGCTAACTGACCACTAGAGATTTTTACAGGTACTACGGTTCATGTTCATTAATGTGCATTCTGTCCTGACTTCTAAATAAATAAATGAAAAATGAAAAACGATGGTAAATGACTAAAACAGCTTTTACTACTGTAACAAATAGAGAAACGTCAAAGTAAAGAGGTAAATTATTGTCTTTTCATCAAAGTGAATGATTTGTCTTTCTTCTTCACATTAGGACACAGACACTGACTGGTTTTAGAGCTGCAACAGTTAATCGATTAATTGCAACAATAATCGATAATTAAATTAATGGTCAACTCTGTTTAAATGATCTTGACCAGTTCAAACCGGTTAAATCGTCTCTCACCTCTCTGTCGAACCTCCCCGGCCGCCGCAGCGCCGGGTCGATGGCGTCGGGCCGGTTGGTCGCCCCGACGACGAGGAAGCGCTGTGATTGGTGGACGCCGTCCATCAGCGTGAGGAGCTGCGCCACCAGCCGGTTCTCCGGCGCCGAGGACCCGGTTCTCCGGGGACACAGAGCGTCCAGCTCGTCTAGGAACAGAACACACGGCCCTTCCTCCGCCGCACGGCGAGCTCTGTCGAACACGGCTCGAAGCTTCTCCTCGCTCTCGCCCGGCCGCGCCGACACCACCTGCAACCAGCCAGCTGCTCGTTAGGCTTTACATAGCTCAAGACCACGGGAAAAACTTCTAAATGATGCGTTTGTCTGGTTTTTAACTATTTACAGGTTTGTGTTTCAGGAAAATTAACATTTTTGTTTTATTCTATTAAAACTGACAACATTTCTCCCAAAACTGAAATAATAATATTGTCATTTAAAAGCATTTATTGGCAGAGAGTGACAACAGTGTGTCGTTAATTTGTCTAAATACCATCCGTTTACAATTTTGTTGGGACAAATTCGGTGCTGAAGAGTTTCTCTGATGACTTTAGGTGGAGGCAGGCTAACACTACCTATACACTTCCAGTGTTTGAGCTAAGCTAATTAGCGACTTTAGGTGGAGGCAGGCTAACACTACCTATACACTTCCAGTGTTTGAGCTAAGCTAATTAGCGACTTTAGGTGGAGGCAGGCTAACACTACCTACTTTAGGTAGGAGGCAGGCTAACACTACCCATACACTTCCAGCGTTTGAGCTAAGCTAATTAGCGACTTTAGGTGGAGGCAGGCTAACACTACCTATACACTTCCAGTGTTTGAGCTAAGCTAATTAGCGACTTTAGGTGGAGGCAGGCTAACACTACCTATACACTTCCAGTGTTTGAGCTAAGCTAATTAGTGACTTTAGGTGGAGGCAGGCTAACACTACCCATACACTTCCAGTGTTTGAGCTAAGCTAATTAGTGACTTTAGGTAGGAGGCAGGCTAACACTACCTATACACTTCCAGCGTTTGAGCTAAGCTAATTAGTGACTTTAGGTGGAGGCAGGCTAACACTACCTATACACTTCCAGTGTTTGAGCTAAGCTAATTAGCGACTTTAGGTGGAGGCAGGCTAACACTACCTATACACTTCCAGTGTTTGAGCTAAGCTAATTAGTGACTTTAGGTGGAGGCAGGCTAACACTACCTATACACTTCCAGTGTTTGAGCTAAGCTAATTAGTGACTTTAGGTGGAGGCAGGCTAACACTACCCATACACTTCCAGTGTTTGAGCTAAGCTAATTAGCGACTTTAGGTGGAGGCAGGCTAACACTACCTATACACTTCCAGTGTTTGAGCTAAGCTAATTAGTGACTTTAGGTGGAGGCAGGCTAACACTACCCATACACTTCCAGTGTTTGAGCTAAGCTAATTAGTGACTTTAGGTAGGAGGCAGGCTAACACTACCCATACACTTCCAGTGTTTGAGCTAAGCTAATTACGGCGATATGGCTCTATCTCCATGGTTACTGCACGCACAGTGGAAAGGATGGTGTCTAGAAGAGAAACATGTCTTAACTAAACTGTAAAGAAGTGTTTGTGCTGTGTGTTGTACCTCTGGTCCTCGGAGCAGCACCAGAACGGCCCCCGCCCCCCCCACCACGCGGTGGACCAGCAGCGTCTTGCCGACGCCCGGAGGCCCCACCAGCAGCAGCCCCCGGGGGGGGCTCAGCCCCAGAGAGCTCAGGGTGAGGGGGTAGAGCAGGGGCAGCTGCAGCAGCTCCGTCAGGAGAGAGCTCACCTGGAGGAGCCAATCACAGAGCAGAGGGGGGGGGGGGGGGTGAGAGGAGCCAATCACAGAGCAGAGACACAGAAACCACTGATGTGATCAACAGTATTAGGTTACAGTTTTAGCTTTATGTCACATTTTCACGTCACTATAGGCCCTTTCAGAGAGTATAAACAAAGACAGGTGTGGCTCATTAGAAAACGCTCTGCTACACTAAATGGAATGGAGCCTTAATTAGTATCCTTGGTAACACCTGTATTTGTTTATACTCTCTGAAAAGGTCTATATCACCGTTGTGACTACTCTGATGTTTATGAAGTCTATAAAACTAATTGTTGAACAAACATTTTAGATTAGCTGGGCTAACCGTTAGCTGTTAGCCGTTAGCAGTGTCAATAAACAATAACTCAATAAACGGCCCATGAAAAAAATATTTTCTCCAGCGGATATCCTAGTTCCAACATGACTGAGCTAACTGGAGTAGTTTCATGTCGTGTCCCACAACAGGAGGGTTTTAACAGCTGACGTCCTGGTGTTAGCTTAGCTGCTGCTGTTAGCTGTCATCAGCAGCAAAGCTAACAACTACGATAACCATGACTAATTACAAAAACATGCACACAGAAATAGTAATGTTTGTTCAATAATTAGTTTTATAGACTTGACAAAACGGTTTTGGCAGCCCGGAGCCCCCACATTTGGTACCTACACCAGTGGCTAACGCTACCAGTTAGCCGCTAACGCTACCAGTTAGCCGCTCGCTAGAACCGGTGGCTAACGCTACCAGTTAGCAGCTCACTAGAACCGGTGGCTAACGCTACCAGTTAGCCGCTCGCTAGAACCGGTGGCTAACGCTACCAGTTAGCCGCTCGCTAGAACCGGTGGCTAACGCTACCAGTTAGCCGCTCGCTAGAACCGGTGGCTAACGCTACCAGTTAGCAGCTCGCTAGAATGCTACTAAAACCGACTTCTGTTGTGGTGTGACGCAATGGATCATGGGAAAATAAAGTGGTGGATAGGACGAATCTCCTTGTTGTTTACATTCTACTTCCCGGTAGAAAACCAGCACGTAATTTGAATGAGATCAATAGTAATGAACGAGAGTTTAGCTAGGCTATATGTAGCCGATGTCGTATCTGGCCCTCTGCGTTGTGTTTCTCACGGCCTGCCCTAGGTGGGGTTCGATCCCACGACCTCCCGCAGCAGAGGTGACAATGCTAACCTCTTCGCCAAGAGGTTGACAACCGCTTGGCGAAGAGGTTAGCACGTCCTTTATGGGTGGAGTAAGTGCACATCCGTTACATATATATCATATTTTTCACGCCCTATCACCGTTTAGACAAATCTGAAATGATTGAAGAAACATTACTATTTCTGTGTGTGTGTTTTGTGTTGCTGTGTGTTGTATTTATTCAGTTTGGGGGAATCACAGTGTCTAGAAAGCATCAGTGGCTCAGCTGACAGGGACAGCTAACGGTAGCTAAGCTAACAGCAGCTAAGCTAACAGTAGCTAAGCTAACGGCGGCAGCTTAGCTAACAGTAGCTAAGCTAACGGCGGCAGCTAAGCTAACGGTAGCTAAGCTAACGGCGGCAGCTAAGCTAACGGTAGCTAAGCTAACACCATCTGGTAAAATCTCTCAGAAAAAAAATTCAGATTTCAAAAATGGTCAAAATGTCAGAAATTCTGTTATAAACAAAAATCTTTTGTTTTTTCTTTTAACCGTCTCTCTTTGTAGTTTTTCTGTCTGTTGGTTTCTGTTGGATACATCAGAGCGATAGATATAGTAGTATATATAGATAGATATATAGATATAACAGTTATATCTATCGCTCTGGGATATATGTGTGTTCTTCCTGTTTTATGAATCATGTTGTTATGTCCTTGTGTTTATTTTAATGGCTTTTAACACCGTTGGCCGTTTAACACTGCCACCTTTACATTTACTATGTTCATTAATGTGCACTGTCCTCCTTAAATAAAAATAAAATAAAATAAAATAAATAAAAATAAAATGAAATAAATAAAAATGAAATAAAAAAAATAAAAAAAATAAATAAATAAATAAAAATAAAATGAAATAAATAAAAATGAAAAAAATAAATAAAAATAAAAATAAAATAAAATAAATAAATAAAAATAAAATAAAATAAATAAAAATAAAATAAAATAAGTAAATTCACCACTCACCTCCTCCAGACCCCCCAGGGGGGACCGGTCCTGGTTCTGGTTCTGCAGACGACTCCTGTAGCGGCTCAGAGTCTGGACCGACAACACCTCCACCGCGGTTCTGGAGCTGACGAGTCCACAACGAAGACCAGGACCAGAACCAGGACCAGAACCAGAACCAGGACCAGGACCAGAACCAGGACCGGGACCGGGACTGGGACCGGGACCGGGACCGGAACCAGAACCAGGACCAGGACCAGGACCAGGACCAGGACCAGGACCAGGACCAGGACCAGAACCCGGGTCGACGTCTTCAATAACAACCATTCTGATCTCTGAGTCCTGGTCCTGCAGGTCCACCAGGAAGTTCTGGACCACCGTGGCCCCCCTCAGCAGGTCTCGGACCAGCTCGTGGACCAGACCGGGAGGGGCCTGCTTCCTGAACCCGTCGGTCTGGACCAGAACCGTGACGTGGACCGCCTTCAGCCGGGGGCAGCATACGGGTCTGAGCCGGTCCGGGTCCAGATGGTCCAGATGGTTCTGGTCTGTGGGGGTTTGGAGGACCAGGCCCGGGGAGCAGACCTTGAGGTCCGGCTGCAGGAAGCCCTCGGCCCGGTCCGGGCGGGGCCAGGCGGAGCAGAGCGCCTCGCCCCCCCAGGGGAGCTGGACCAGCACCGGGGAGCCCAGACCCAGACCCAGAGACCGCATCAGAACCGGGCCCAGTCTCAGTCTCTGGGAGCCGCGGTCCGACCGGTCCGCTGACAGCAGCCGCAGCCGGGGGGGGAGGGGGGTCTGGGGAGAGTCCATGGAGCCGAACCGAGCCGAACCGAACCGAAAAGTCGAACTGAACCGAACCGAACTGAGCTGAGCCGAAATGAGCCCAGCTGAACGAACACACAACACAGCTTCAGGTCCAAACTGTTGTTAGTGTCCTTTAGCGAGAGAGTCCATGGAGCCGAACCGAGCCGAGCTGAGCCGAGTGAAACCGAACCGACACACAGGCTTCAACAGGTTCAGGTCCAAACTAAAAAAAAAAAAAAAAGCTTCAGGTCCAAACTAAAAAAAAAAAAAAAGCTTCAGGTCCAAACTGTTGTTACTGTTGTTTAGCGGAGTCAGAGAGAGAGAGAGTCCATGGAGCCGAACCGAGCCGAGATGAGTCGAGTCGAACCGAACCGACACACTACACAACAGAGCTTCAACTTCAGCTTCAGATCCAGGTAGAAACTGTTGTTACTGTTGTTTTCTGGCGTTAGAAAGAGTTCATGGAGCCGAACCGAGCCGAGTTTAACCGAACTGAGCCGAGTGGAGCCGAGCCGAAATGAGCCCAGCCGAACTAACACACAACGGTCCAGGTCCAAACTGTTGTTACTGTTGTTTAGTGGCGTTAGAAAGAGTTCATGGAGCCGAACCGAGCCGAGTTTAACCGAACTGAGCCGAGTGGAGCCGAGCCGAAATGAGCCCAGCCGAACTAACACACAACGGTCCAGGTCCAAACTGTTGTTACTGTTGTTTTCTGGCGTTAGAAAGAGTTCATGGAGCCGAACCGAGCCGAGTTTAACCGAACTGAGCCGAGTCGAGATGAGCCGAGTGGAGTTGAACCGAGCCGACACACAGGCTTCAACAGGTCCAGGTCCAGTTTGTTGTTAGTGTCTTTAGTGTTGTTAGTGTTGTGTAGCGGCGCTGACAGATCCCATGTGGCTCCACAACACACACACACACTGCTTCTCCTTCTGCTGCTGCGGCTGCTGCTTCCGGTGTGTGTGTGTCTGCAGCGCGGTGCTGCCCTCCACTGGCCACCACACGGTACTACACGGTACTACACCATAATATAATACTACACGGTACTACCACCTCAACTTCCTCTGTTTCTGTTCCATAGACTGTATATAAAAGAGGGTTTTAACCATAGACTGTATATAAAAGAGGGTTTTAACCATATGGGTCATTCCGCCAAAAGAGTGCCATTTGCTCATTGTAACTCTTAAAAATTAAACTTCATTTTTCATTCCATTTCAGTATAGAATTTTTTAATATACACATTTACTCATTCAAAATGAGTACTGGTCAATCTCAGGCTACTTTATTTAATTTATTGCTTCTTTTATCATTGCATTTTTGAAGAAAAAGTAACAGCATGAGGGTAACAGCAATGAGGTTTTAGCATAAAATCAGCAATTGTGTGAAATCTAGCCAAATAGCATCTATACTAATAGCTTGAGCACACAGAGCACATTCTTAGGATTTAACTGACTATTTTACTTTTGATATCAACAAACACTGTCTAGAGATAATTTAGGTAACAGGAATGAGTTTTAAGAGTGACGGACCCTGACGTAGCTACAATATCATTCAATTTCAGGAAAAATAAATTACAGAATTTAATTTTGGTCTTCCCATGACTTTCAGAAGACCTAAATGATGTCACTTCCAGCAGAACATGTCACTGGTGGAATGTTCCAAAACTTTTAGAGTGTAGAATGTGTTCGGGTAACAGCACTGAGTGAAAACCTGGGGACGGGACTAAAATGTGAATTTTAACCAAAATATAATTAGGTTTTAATTTAAAAAATGTTATATAAGTGTAGATATAATATAAAGTCACACTAATATGCAAAAAAAATGAGATTTTAGAAGGATTTTATTCATAATGCATTGTGGTAAACTATAGCGTTTGGCTCTGGGGACATGCAACAAAGGCTGTTTCAGTGCTTTGAAAGCCTTTTTATAGTAATTAAAAATTATATATCTTTAATTTCTACAGTGATTCATGTGTATGGTGCTTTGTTTATTAATTAAATGCAATTTATATTATATTATTACATGTTTTTATACATTTAATATGCTGGGGACAGAAATGGCACTCTTTTGGTGGAATCGCCCATAGACTATAAAAGAGGGTTTAACCATAGACTGTATATAAAAGAGGGTTTTAACCATAGACTGTATATAAAAGAGGGTTTTAACCATAGACTGTATATAAAAGAGGGTTTTAACCATAGACTGTATATAAAAGAGGGTTTTAACCATAGACTATAAAAGAGGGTTTTAACCATAGACTGTATATAAAAGAGGGTTTTAACCATAGACTGTATATAAAAGAGGGTTTTAACCATAGACTGTATATAAAAGAGGGTTTTAACCATAGACTGTATATAAAAGAGGTTTATGAAGATATGAAGGTGATATGAAGTGCTGTATTTTTATAAAAAGGGAAATATTTTTCTTTTCTTTTCTTTTCCTCTAAATGTTGTTAAGCTGACTTTGTTTGGTTTGATTTATCTGAGTTTCTCTCTGTGGGGGAACATGAGATTTGGTGATCTGAGTTCCTGTTGTGTGTAGCCTACCTTGTGGTTAAAAATGAAAAAATATAATAAAAAAATAAATAAAAGAGGTTTCAACTCTGCCCTCCACAGGCCACCACACGGTACTACCTCAGCTTCCTCTGTTTAGTAGTAGTAGTAGTAGTAGTAGTAGTGTAGTAGTTTTTATTTGTCCCCGTAGGGAAATTGAGTTGCAGCAGATCACACTCTTGACATTTCATCTAAAAAAAACAACACAGATAAAAACAGCACAGTACAACTTTCACACATACAGTAGGTTAACACTCATCTGTTTCTGTTTCAACTTCAGCTCTGCCTCCAACTCAATCACAGTTTCCCTCTGATCCAAAGATAGTCTGTAAAAAGAAAAGAAAAGAAAAGAAAAGATCTGACAGATCCTCAACCTTCGTCTTGTGTTGTTAACTTCCTGCTTCATCTCCTGTTTACAGGGTCGGTTTGACCTGAGTCTAATAAGCTGTAAAAGTCAAAGTCAAAGTCAAAGTGTTTATTGTCAGTTGTCCAGTGGAAAGGTGAGTTTCCCTGACAATGAAACTCTTACTTTGCTGTCCACATCACAAAACGCCAGCAATTATAGGTTAAATTAATTATATGAATTATTAATTAATTATAGGTATAAAAATAGACAATTAAAAGCAACAATAATAATGTACGCCTAATTTAAAGGTACATTGATTGTTTGTGTATTTCTGGTGTGTTGTCCAATGGGGGTCTGTGGTCTAGTTTGTGTCAGTTTTGGGTCCTTGATATAAAACAGTTAGAGAAGCAGCGTCTATGTGATACAACTATGAACAGTTTACCACCTAGAAAGCAGTTTACCCACTAACTACACATTAGACTACACCACTGCTCCCAAGTGACCAGGCTGTGGACAGTCAGCAGAGGATCTCCAACACCGGTCTGGGCCGGTTCTGCATGTCTCTTCTTCCAGAGCCTCCAGAGCAGCTGCTGAATCCAAACATACGACCCAGTTCTGAGCTTTATTATTAGGGCCACGGGCCATCGCACCCGTTTCGGTTTGCTACTAGTCAGAGTTGCAGGACATATTATATATCAAAACGTGCATCTTGATCGGGTTCGGTATGCTATTACTTTTCTCAACAGTTTACAATTTTGAATTTTGAAAACTGCGCAAAAATTTTGCATTGAAGTCAATGGAACGGGTGAAAAAAAAGAGCGAAAAAGAACAATCATTGGAGTTTAACAAACGTCTACTGCTCAGGCATACTTTCACCTAGAGACTCCATTTCATCTTGGTAGTGTCTTGGTCTTGATACTCTCTGGTCTTGGTCTGGTCTTGGTTTGGTCTTGGTCTTGATACTCTCTGGTCTTGGTCTGTCTTGGTCTTGATACTCTCTGGTCTTGGTTTGGTCTTGGTCTTGATACTCTCTGGTCTTGGTTTGGTCTTGGTCTTGATACTCTCTGGTCTTGGTCTTGATACTCTCTGGTCTTGGTCTGTCTTGGTCTTGATACTCTCTTGTCTTGGTCTGTCTTGGTCTTGATACTCTCTGGTCTTGGTCTTGGTACTCTCTGGTCTTGGTCTTGGTACTCTCTGGTCTTGGTCTTGTCTTGGTCTTGATACTCTCTGGTCTTGGTCTTGATACTCTCTGGTCTTGGTCTTGTCTTGGTCTTGATACTCTCTGGTCTTGGTCTTGATACTCTCTGGTCTTGGTAGTGTCTTGGTCTTGATACTCTCTGGTCTTGGTCTTGATACTCTCTGGTCTTGGTCTTGGTCTTGGTCTTGATACTCTCTGGTCTTGGTCTTGGTCTGGTCTTGGTCTTGATACTCTCTGGTCTTGGTCTGCTCTTGGTCTTGATACTCTCTGGTCTTGGTCTTGGTCTTGGTCTTGATACTCTCTGGTCTTGGTCTTGGTCTGGTCTTGGTCTTGATACTCTCTGGTCTTGGTCTGCTCTTGGTCTTGATACTCTCTGGTCTTGGTCTGCTCTTGGTCTTGATACTCTCTGGTCTTGGTCTTGGTCTTGGTCTTGATACTCTCTGGTCTTGGTCTTGGTACTCTCTGCTCTTGGTCTTGATACTCTCTGGTCTTTGTCTTGGTCTTGGTCTTGATACTCTCTGGTCTTGGTCTTGGTCTGGTCTTGGTCTTGATACTCTCTGGTCTTGGTCTTGTCTTGGTCTTGATACTCTCTGGTCTTGGTCTTGGTACTCTCTGCTCTTGGTCTTGATACTCTCTGGTCTTGGTCTTGGTCTCGGTTCAGGCGGTCTACTGTCCAGTGATATTTACACTCTAGAGTCCCGTAGCTTCTATTTATACATAAATAAGAGAGAGCAGTTGATTCATGTTCATGTGTAAACTCCACCTGCTCCTTACCTGAGAGGCAGGAGGAGACAGCTGCTCTCTGATTGGCTGGAGGAGGAAACACTGAGTCACATGGTAAACTTAAGATAAGATAAGATAAGATAAGATAAGATAAGATAAGATATACTTTATTGTCCCAGAGTGGCAGAAGTGCAGACTGTAGACTGTATCGCCTTACAAACAGACACAACACAGATCTTCACACTTCTTCTTTTTAAACCTTTAATACATGTTTCTGAATCTTTTCATCTTTTCATATCACAGTTTGTTTCTCCCTCAGAGTCTGTAGCTGCTGCTGCTGCTGCCACCTCGACCCCCCCAGCCTGAACCCGGTCTGACTTGGCACCGGTTCAGTCTCTGAGCCGTCACATTTAAGATCTCGCGACCTGCAGCCGGAGCGTGAAACCAAGCCTGAGAGAGTGGGAGAGTGAGTGGTGTCAGTCGCTCTCTGGAGGCACCGACAGCACCGACAGCTTCAGCTCTACACAACAACAACAACACAGAGATTATTATTACTATAATGGTCTTAGTTCTGAGGCAGCAGCAGTAAGTTTATCATCAGCTGCAGTTAGTTTGTGTTCTCGGCTCGGCTCGGCTCGGCTCGGCTCGGCCATGTCCACTCTCCTTCGCTGCTGCTTCTCCGGCTCCTCCGTGGTTTTCCTCCGGAGAGGAGCAGCCGGCAGCAGACAGAAGATTCCTGGGAGGAGGCAGTTCAGGACGTTCCCTGTGCTATGGGATCAGAAGGCCTCCAGAGGTAGGAAACACACACACACAAAGACACACACACGCAGCTGGTGGTGTCTCTGCTTAACCTTGCTCTGCTTTCCACAGAGGACAGACTCTCTCTGCTCTGTCTCAAGGTTTTACATTCCCACTGTCTTTAGTTTAGTCAAGGACAGAGTTCCCAGAGTTCCCAGAGCAGCAGACTGACTGAGTGTTGGAGCTGTAGTTGCTGCTAGCGCCCGAACACGGAGAGGTCAGTTAAAGGTGACATCACGTCAAAGTTAAACCTCCGTCCGTCCCGTCTCATCTCGTCTCTCCACTCCAGCTCTAGTCCTAACAGCCGCTGCTCTCAGCTCAGCTCAGCGCTCTCCGCTGCTGCTGCTCAGTGTTTTGTAGGACCAACAGGTTTTTAAGTTTAGATTTTGAGCGTGTGTGTGTGTGTGTGGGAGTGTAGGCCGCTGTGTGTGTGTGTGTGTGCTGGCTCACAGCCAATCAGCTGCTAATAATGTCTCCATGGTGGCGAGGTCACCACGCCGTGTACGGAGAGAGAAATGTGTAACGTGACACCGTGCAGCTCCACTCGGCCTCGGCTGCGGCGCTGCAGCTCACTGAGACTGAGACACTACAGGTGAACAGGTTTCACCATGAAACTTCACAAGTTCATCACTCACATTAAGATGAATATTTTTTGTATTACAAGTTTTGTTACATTTTATGTTGAAATATGTAAATGAGGCAATATCTAATGATATGCGCTAATTTGCATATATTTCCAGAATAGAAACCTGAACAATGGATAAAGCTACTTTGTTTTATTTTGTTGACACATTAGAGTCTTTAGTTTTTCCAGAGGAGGATTGTGGATATCTCTTTTTATCACTCTGTAAATGAGAAAATACTGTCACCAGCCCTAAAACATCTAATGTCTCCATGTTTGTAGTAATAAAATGTTGTATAAATGAGGCTGTGAATGATATATCAACAATCCCCTCTGTAAAAACCTTCAGGATATAGAAAGGGATCAAAGTGGAAGGTTTGGTGTCTGGAAGTGCTGCTGAAGTGGAGATTTCTAGCTCAGAGTCTGAGTCTGAAAAACTCTTTCTGAGGAAACGGCCTTTAAAGACTTGGACTGTAAAACTACAGAGATTGTTATTGTCAATCCTACTTTTATGATTTGTTGCTATGATACAAAAGAAATGACATCATTGTTCAGGAGAGAGAGAGAGATAAAGCTTTACAACGACACCTGACATGACACACTGTAAAAACTCAAAATCTTTCCAAGAATATTTGTCTTCTTTCTTGTCAAAATGTCTCAATTTTCATCAAAACTAAACTCTTTCCACTTAAAATAAGACTCGTCACCTAAAAATGAACTTGTTTTTAGATCATTTTTATTTGTTTGGCCACATCCGGCCTGCGGCCCCCCTACATCAGGCCCGCGTCTTGACGTAAAAAAATAAGGCTGTCAAAGTTAACGCGTTAATGCTAAATGCTTTTAACGGCACTATTTTTTTTAACGCGCTAACTTCGGGCCGCTCCGTAGTTTGGCCGTCTTATAATGTTACAGAAAACTATGTTTTTTCTCCTCATGTTCCTACACTACATAACTTGTTCTTCTTGTCACCAAACGAGGCTGCTCTCTCTCTGACAGCTGATTTTTAAATACTACCATTGGAAAGCATGGAAAACATGAGAAACGTCCAGATCTGGATGTTTCTTATGCTTTCCATTCATCTTGCTGGTATTTCAAGCAAAAACAAAAAAGATGCAATTAACTCAGGAAATTTTGAGATTAATCGCGATTAAAAATTTGAATCGTTTGACAGCCCTAATTATCATACAATATTTGAAAATAAACCCCGTTTTCAGAAATATTTGTGATTTTTTTTTTATACTTGTCTCGAACACTGAAGTGGCCCCCCACTGAGATGACAGTGCCAGCAGTAGCCCCCAGCTCATTTGAGTTTGAGACCCCGGCTCTACAGCCTCTACCAGAGACCAGACTGTGACTGACGTCCATGTCTCTGCAGCTCAGCTGTAATAATTGCCTTGCCCGTCTCTCGCTCTGTGTTTTCCCAGGTGTCCTCTACAAGGACGTGGTGGTGGGCGTTCCCAAGGAGACGCTGCAGAACGAGCGGCGCGTGGCGCTGTCCCCGGCCGGCGTGCAGGCGCTGGTCAAACAGGGCTTCAAGGTGCAGGTGGAGAGCGGAGCGGGACACGAGTCCCAGTTCTCAGACCTGCAGTACAAAGAGGCCGGGGCCTCCATCACCGACGGGAAGGGAGCGCTGGGATCGGACCTGGTCCTCAAGGTTCGTACATGACGGGGAATCGAACTGGAGTTCCTCTAATTCTGACCAGTAGGTAGATTTGTCCTGCAGTGAGTTCTCAGTCACATAAAACACAATGATACAATCAACAAACACATCCAACAACACACAGATTCCTTAAACACAAAATGACAAGAATAAAACCAGTTTAAACCTCCTGTTGTCCTCCTGGGTCCAGGAAGGAAGGAAGGAAGGAAGGAAAGAAGGAAGGAAGGAAGGAAGGAAGGACAAAGGGAAAGAGGGAAGGAAGGAAGGAAGGGCGAAGGGAAAAAGGGAAGGCAGGAAGGACGAAGGGAAGGAAGGAAGGAGGGAAAGAAGGAAGGCAGGAAGGACAAAGGGAAAAAAGGAAGGAAGGGCGAAGGGAAAAAGGGAGGGAAGGAAGGAAGGAAGAAAGGGCAAAGGGAAAGAAGGAAGGCAGGAAGGATAAATGGAAAGAAGGAAGGAAGGAAGGACAAAGGGAAAGAAGGAAGGAAGGAAAGATGAAGGGAAAAAGGGAAGGAAGGAAGGCAGGAAGGGAGAGATGGGAGGAAAGAAGGAAGGTAAGATAGAAGGAGGGAGGGAACAGATTGGGTCAAAAAGGAAGGAAGAAGAAGTAAGGACGAAGGGAAGGAAGGAAGGAAGGACTGAAGGAAGGGGAAAAGGAAAGGAAAGAAAAATGGAGGGAAGGAACAGATTAGGTCAAGGAAGGAAGCAGAAGGACGGACGAAGGAAGGAAGGAAGGAAGGAAGGAAGGAAGGAAGGAAGGAAGGAAGGAAGGAAGGAAGGAAGGAAGGGGAAAAGGAAAGGAAAGAAAAATGGAGGGAAGGAACAGATTAGGTCAAGGAAGGAAGGAAGGAAGGGGAAAAGGATTGTGGAAAGACGAAAGGGAGAAAGGAAGGAGAGAAGGAAGGATGGAGGAAGGGAACAGATTGAGGAGGGTTAAAACCAGGATACAAAGAGTTTAAAAACCCGGATGCTTAGATTTTGGGACCAAGTCGCTCCGACTGGAGAAGCTGGAATTGGGAGTTCAAAGGGTGAAAGTCGTCATTCAGAATGGAAAAGGCAATAATCCTCTTTATCTGTCTGGAAAACAGGAAAACTGGGGAAAGCTGAGCCTCTCCCATCATCAGTGGAGACAGACAACCATTTCACTGTTTGGTTTAAGGCATTCCTTCCTCTCGTTTAAGGACATGTGACCAAACCATGACACCAAAGAAAATGATAAAACCGATTCAACAAAAGCACGATAAAACATGGTCATAAAAGAGTTCAGTCAGTATGAAAACACTAAAACTAAAGCTTCTTCAACAGTGCAGACGTCGTTGACCCTTCGTACACACAGTTCACCACCTCGATGCTCTGACCTTTAATGAGAGAGTGCCTTTGTGCCTTTGTGCCTTTGTGCAAGTGGGTATTCCTCCTAAAACCAGTCACCATGTCTTTAGTTCCTCTTCCCTCCACAATAAGGGAATGTCCCACATACTCTTCCTTCAAAGGAAACTTTAAACAACGGCTTCAAAACAACCAAGAGTGCATCCGGACTGATCTATCACATTGTTTTAATGCTGTTGCTTTGTTTTGATTGATTGATTGATTTAACTTTAATATCCCCAAGGGGGCAATTCAGTGTACAACAGCAGTTGGCACAATAAACACACCAGATACAACACATAAAGTAGCAATAAATAGATAGAAATAGCCTACATCGTATATTAAAGCAGAAGTAAGCGATATATTTGTGTTAGTATAAGTCTTAAATAGTTGTATCTTCCGACAGCAATCACTTCTATAGAGTGTTTGGTCTGAAACACGGGTCTGTCAGTCACTCTGCTCTGCTCTGAGCCCAGGAGAAAACTTTTCTCGTATCCTACAACCTTTATCCAATGAGGAGAGAGAACGGCATAAAGGGCTGTGTGCGCAGCCAAGGGACGCCGTGAATGTGGCGACGTAGGGACGAGGACTGTTATGGTGCGTTCAAGGCAACTCGTAACTGGTGTTTTTCCGACCTGTGAAGTCGTACCAGTTCGATCTGGTACGAGTTCACGGGTCAGAAGTTACGAGTGGCCGTTATAGTGACTTTCACAGGTAAAACAGGTCGGAGAAACACGAGTGGGTTGCCTGGAACGCTACAAAGTCGTAAGTTGTGACTTGAAGCTGTAATTTACGGTTTCCAAAAGCCTGCCTGGAACGCAGCATTAGCCAAAACCACCGGATCACTTACTTCTGCTTTAATAAGAGAGTGCCTTTGTGCCTTTGTGCCTTTGTGCAAGTGGGTATTCCTCCTCAAACCAGTCACCATGTCTTTAGTTCCTCTTCCCTCCACAATACGGGAATGTCCCACATACTCTTCCTTCAAAGGAAACTTTAAACAACGGCTTCAAAACAACCAAGAGTGCATCCGGACTGATCTATCACATTGTTTTAATGCTGTTGCTTTGTTTTATCCCGTCTGTCATCTAGATTTTATTTCCCGTATTATCTTATCCTGACTGTGGACTCTGTGTGACTCTTAGCTGTATTTTATTTATTGTATTGTTTTTATTCAATGCAGTGGACTGTCAGCTGTATTTTATTTATTTATTAGGGACTGTGGATGCAAATTAGTGGCTCTGTTATAATCCGGCATATTTACAACAGTATTCTTTTTACTATTGTTCATCAACATGCACCGTCCCTATCCAAATAAAGTATTATTATTATTATTAGTAGTAGTAGTAGTAGTATTTCAAATGTTTGTGATCTGATCCTTTTGTATTAATGAGTATAACTTTTTTTAAGGTAAAAAGGGTAGGGGTATATAAGCTTTGGCTTCAACCTACACCCTTTTGGTGATATAAGCTTGATATATACCAAAATACATACCAAAATCATTCATTCATTCAGTAGTAGTAGTTTTTGCTGCATTCATTTGGAAATTGGACTGTAAAAGACCGTCTACAACTGGACCGTGGCTGGTTTCATGTATCTGCAGTAGACTCACAATAATGGAATCGTCTGCATATTTAATAATAAATCTATTGTCACGTCTGCTTCGGCACAAGTTTGTGTATAATGTGTATAGTTGGACGAGTTCTTACTCTGACCATCTCCTCCTGTGCTGCAGGTCCGAGCCCCGAGTGCGAGCGAGATCGACCTGCTGAAGCCGAAGTCCACCTTAGTGAGCTTCATTTATCCGGCCCAGAACCCGGAGCTGATGAAGAAGCTGTCGGAGCGGCAGAGCACGGTGCTGGCCATGGACCAGGTGCCCCGCGTCACCATCGCCCAGGGTTACGACGCCCTCAGCTCCATGGCCAACATCGCTGGGTACCGATAGATAGATAGATAGATAGATAGATAGATAGATAGATAGATAGATAGATAGATAGATAGATAGATAGATAGATAGATAGATAGATAGATAGTACTTTATTTATCTATCTACCCACACTCTCCTGCAGATCAACACATCTGAAGATGTTGAAGTTGAAGTTGAAGTTGAAGTTGAAGTTGAAGTTGAAGGAAACTTGACCTGAGTTTGTTTGTGCAGGTACAAAGCTGTGGTTCTGGCTTCCAACCACTTTGGGAGATTCTTCACCGGTCAGATCACCGCTGCAGGGAAAGTTCCTCCAGCCAAGGTAACGCTCTACAGCCACGGTAACGCTCTATAGCCGAGGTAACGCTCTATAGCCTAGGTAACGCTCTAGTAACGCTCTATAGCCGAGGTAACGCTCTATAGCCAAGGTAACGCTCTAGTAACACTCTACAGCCAAGGTAACGCTCTATGGCCAAGGTAACGCTCTACAGCCAAGGTAACGCTCTACAGCCACGGTAACGCTCTACAGCCACGGTAACGCTCTACAGCCACGGTAACGCTCCACAGCCAAGGTAGTTCAGTTCATGAACTGATGAAGCCTCTTGGATGAAGGTGAAACGTCTTCCTAGACAAATAATCAAGTCCAGTTGCTTGATTGAAAACTCCTTTGAGATACTATGACCTGGACAAATGAGAATATGCACAGGCTTTTTTATAAAAACATTTCAAGCGACCCCATTTGAACTCCAGGCGACCACACGTGGGGTCCTGACCCCCAGGTTGAAAACCACTGGTCTACACAACATCCCATAGTTTCTCCTGTCTGGATGTTTCAGGTCCTGGTCATCGGAGGAGGAGTAGCTGGATTAGCAGCAGCCGGAGCAGCCAAGTCCATGGGAGCCATCGTCAGAGGGTTTGACACCAGGTCTGAGATGGATCAAACATCTTTGTACTTGTCATGTTTCAGACTGTGGTGGTTTTGTTTTAACGATAAACCGTCTGCCGCTTCCCGCCAGGCCGGCGGCTCTGGAGCAGTTCAAGTCGTTTGGGGCGGAGCCTCTGGAGGTGAACATCAAAGAGTCTGGAGAGGGAGTTGGAGGCTACGCCAAAGAAATGTCCAAAGAGTTCATCGATGCTGAAATGGCCCTTTTCGCCAAACAGTGTAAAGACGTGGACATTCTCATCAGCACCGCCCTGATCCCAGGTCAGTGGCTTTGATGTTCATTAGCTTGTTTTTGTCTCGCTGCTGTTGATCGATTGTGGAAGAAGGAAATGAGTTGCTCATGTTTTGGCCACAACAAAGCATCAGTTTGTTTTGTTCTCTGAGTGCAGCTTTAATGTGGAGCCATGTTTCTGACTCAAGTCCATGTTTCTCTGATTTATCTATCTAGAGGACGCTGCACGTTAATGAACATTTCTGTAAACGTGCCAGTTTTACCCAGAGGTTGATTTACAACTGTTGTCCTCCGGCCATTAAAATACACAAAACAAGGACACAAAGGTCATAATACATGAAACAAGGACACAGGGGACACAAAGTTCAAGACACACTACAGAAACAATAACACCAAGTAGACAATAATACACAAAGAAACCAATATACACAGTGCAATACAATACAGTGCAAGATTATTGAACGAGAGGCCATGGATAGTAAATGAACCAATGCAACTACCTTGATCATTGGCTTAATGTATAGGTATGAATATGATGAGTAAAGTGATAAAGTGCTCATTACAGTTGTCACTTTAAAATAAAAGTTATATTTGAATTAAAGGGATACTTCACCCAAAATCGATAATTCACCAATCATCTCCTCACCGTCATGCCAAGGAAGGGTCTGGAGAACTTCCAGAGTCATCAAAACTCTGTAGAAGTTCCAGAGGGTTTTCATATAATGGCGGCGGATAGAGTTCACTTATGATTGGTCCAAAATACACACTATGAAACATCCAGATACCTCCATACTGTCCTGAAGCCAAGACATGGAAAAGTTGTTGATCTCTGTTTTTATCCTTGTTGTGGCAGCAGCTCCCAGTGGCTGCGAGATGTTCTTCTATGTTTACATCAAACATCCAATGGTTTACAACGATGAATGAACATCTCACAGCAAATCTCGCGAAACATCAACAGCCACTGGTAGCTACTGCTACAACAAGGATAAAAACAGAGATCACATTCATTTATTCTGAACAACTTTTCCATGTCTTGGCTTCAGGACACTTGGGTCAGTAGGACGAGCAGTATGGAGGTATCTGGATGTTTCATAGTGTGTGTTTTGGACCAATCAGAACTGAACTCTATCCACCACCATTATATGAAAACTCGTCACCAGCCGGACCCCCCCTGCAACTCCTAAAGAGTTTTGATGACTCTGGAAGTTCTCCAGACCCTTCCTTGGCATGACGGTGAGGAGATGATTGGTGCATTATCGGATTTGGGTGAAGTATCCCTTTAAATTGAAATAGATTAGATTGGGAGAGATGAACTGTGGGAGGAGATTGGTTGATATCTTGAACGTCTGGTCTGTTTCCTCTACCCGTGCAGGGAAGCGCGCCCCCATCCTGATCAAGAGGGAGTTTGTGGAGTCGATGAGGGACGGCTCGGTGGTGGTGGATCTGGCTGCTGAGGCGGGGGGCAACATCGAGACCACCAGGCCCGGAGAGCTGCACATCCACAAGGTGAGTGGAGTCTCTGTTGTTCTGTCTGCAGCTTCGTAGACCTGTGATTCCTGTGACATCACGGCAGAGGTGGGGACTTGGACTCGAGACTTGGGACTTGAACTGGACTCGAGTCCCGATTTTGATGATCAAATCAAAAAAAGACTTGGACTCGCTTGGGACTTGATGCCAAAGACTTGAGACTCTACTTGGACTAGATGCCAAAGACTTGAGACTCTACTTGGACTTGAGAGCAAAGACTTGAGACTCTACTTGGAATTGATGCCAAAGACTTGGGACTCTACTTGGACTTGATGCCAAAGACTTGGGACTCTACTTGGACTTGATGCCAAAGACTTGAGACTCTACTTGGACTAGATGCCAAAGACTTGAGACTCTACTTGGACTAGATGCCAAAGACTTGAGACTCTACTTGGACTTGATGCCAAAGACTTGAGACTCTACTTGGACTTGATGCCAAAGACTTGAGACTCTACTTGGACTAGATGCCAAAGACTTGAGACTCTACTTGGACTTGATGCCAAAGACTTGAGACTCTACTTGGACTTGATGCCAAAGACTTGAGACTCTACTTGGACTTGATGCCAAAAACTTGAGACTCTACTTGGACTAGATGCCAAAGACTTGAGACTCTACTTGGACTTGATGCCAAAGACTTGAGACTCTACTTGGACTTGATGCCAAAGACTTGAGACTCTACTTGGACTTGATGCCAAAGACTTGAGACTCTACTTGGACTTGATGCCAAAGACTTGAGACTGTACTTGGACTTGATGCCAAAGACTTGAGACTCTACTTGGAATTGAGAGCAAAGACTTGAGACTCTACTTGGACTAGATGCCAAAGACTTGAGACTCTACTTGGACTAGATGCCAAAGACTTGAGACTCTACTTGGACTAGATGCCAAAGACTTGAGACTCTACTTGGACTTGATGCCAAAGACTTGAGACTCTACTTGGACTTGATGCCAAAGACTTGAGACTCTACTTGGACTTGATGCCAAAGACTTGAGACTCTACTTAGACTTGATGCCAAAGACTTGAGACTCTACTTGGACTTGATGCCAAAGACTTGAGACTCTACTTGGACTTGATGCTAAAGACTTGAGACTCTACTTGGACTTGATGCCAAAGACTTGAGACTCTACTTGGACTTGAGAGAAAAGACTTGAGCCTCTACTTGGACTTGATGCCAAAGACTTGAGACTCTACTTGGACTTGATGTCAAAGACTTGAGACTCTACTTGGAATTGATGCCAAAGACTTGGGACTCTACTTGGACTTGATGCCAAAGACTTGGGACTCTACTTGGACTTGATGTCAAAGACTTGAGACTCTACTTGGAATTGATGCCAAAGACTTGGGACTCTACTTGGACTTGATGCCAAAGACTTGGGACTCTACTTGGACTTGATGCCAAAGACTTGAGACTCTACTTGGACTTGATACCAAAGACTTGAGACTCTACTTGGACTTGATGCCAAAGACTTGAGACTCTACTTGGACTTGATGCCAAAGACTTGAGACTCTACTGGGACTTGATGCCAAAGACTTGAGACTCTACTTGGACTTGATGCCAAAGACTTGAGACTCTACTTGGACTTGAGACTCTACTTGGACTTGATGCCAAAGACTTGGGACTCTACTTGGACTTGATGCCAAAGACTTGGGACTCTACTTGGACTTGATGCCAAAGACTTGAGACTCTACTGGGACTTGATGCCAAAGACTTGAGACTCTACTTGGACTTGATGCCAAAGACTTGGGACTCTACTTGGACTTGATGCCAAAGACTTGAGACTCTACTTGGACTTGATGCTAAAGACTTGAGACCCTACTTGGACTTGATGCCAAAGACTTGAGACTCTACTTGGACTTGAGAGCAAAGACTTGAGCCTCTACTTGGACTTGATGCCAAAGACTTGAGACTCTACTTGGACTTGATGCCAAAGACTTGAGACTCTACTTGGACTAGATGCCAAAGACTTGAGACTCTACTTGGACTTGATGCCAAAGACTTGAGACTCTACTTGGACTTGATGCCAAAGACTTGGGACTCTACTTGGACTTGATGCCAAAGACTTGAGACTCTACTGGGACTTGATGCCAAAGACTTGAGACTCTACTTGGACTTGATGCCAAAGACTTGAGACTCTACTTGGACTTGAGACTCTACTTGGACTTGATGCCAAAGACTTGGGACTCTACTTGGACTTGATGCCAAAGACTTGGGACTCTACTTGGACTTGATGCCAAAGACTTGAGACTCTACTTGGACTTGATGCCAAAGACTTGAGACTCTACTTGGACTTGATGCCAAAGACTTGAGACTCTACTTGGACTTAACCCTCTTGACTTGAAATTCAAGTCAAGTCACATGCAGCAAGCACAAATATGAAAATATTTTATAATATTAAATAAGTGTCATCAATGTTCTATTGTAGCAGCCAGCCTTGGCTGTATAATTAATGCCAACACTCTAAAAAAAAAAAAAGATACAACTTAACAACTTAACAATTGAGGCGTGGTCATGATCTTTATGTGTCATTAATTATAATCGATTTGTTTGGGACTTTGAAACAAAAATCTCAGGACTTGGACTTGACTTGGGACTTGAGAGCAAAGACTTGAGACTCTACTTGGACTTGCAACATAGAAACTTTGTCCAACCTCTGTCTGGTGGCGAGCAGGGAGTGACACACATCGGCTACACGGACCTTCCCAGCCGCATGGCCACGCAGGCCAGCACGCTCTACTCCAACAACATCCTCAAGCTGCTGAAGGCCATCAGCCCCGACAAGGAATACTTCCACTACGAGCCCAAGGAGCAGTTCGACTACGGAACCATCGACCACGTCATCCGCGGCACTCTGGTCATGAAGGTGAGACTTTAAAAAAAAACATTTTAACTTTATTTTTTCCAATCAATAAAAACATATACAGAAATACAAAAACATAATTCAGTTTAGTTTCAGTTTAATTTATTGACAAGGGACAATGTACATTAATAAAACATTGTAAAAAACAAATGTAAATGTACCCGAGTTACGTAGCTAAAAAAGCTAGTTTTCATCGCCAGTCCCTCTGCCTGATGATAAAAGGCAACCTTTAAAAAAAAGCAACAATGAGGTAAAATGCCAAAGACATATTAATAAATATACATTTGTAAGACAAGAGACACATTTGCGATAGCACCGAACCAAAGACACATTCAACTCACATTAATAACTATACATTTGTAAGGCCATACAAGGGGGATAAACACTACTTTGTCACGTAAAGGTGCCATTTTGTCCATCGAACAACATACAGCTCTGTTTTGATTCGTAGACTGTAGGTCATTTGTTCCATTGATTGATTTCTTCTCCAACGTCCAGCCAGTGGCTCAGTTCTCAGCCAACTCCTTGTAGTGGCTTTCTTAGCTGCAAGTAACAGGATCTTGAACAAGTATTTGTCTTCTTTACCTATTACATCTTCTGGTATCAGTCCTAGATACACATACCGAGGGTCATTGGGAATGTTATGTCCAAAAATTTCACCCATGGCTCTTACAACCCCCTCTCAAAATGACTGTATTTTCATACATGACCAAAATATATGAGAATGGTTGGCGTTCAGTTGCCCACAGTTTCTCCAACAATATTGTTGTTGGCCTAATTGTTTATTTTGTAGATGTATGTTGGGTCTTAAACA
Source organism: Trachurus japonicus (assembly GCF_045865225.1). Lineage (NCBI taxonomy): Eukaryota > Metazoa > Chordata > Actinopteri > Carangiformes > Carangidae > Trachurus > Trachurus japonicus. Next base: position 486,212 of record NC_140909.1, read on the forward strand.
TGGACTGCCAATCACTCCCAGACAACTCAATACTGAATTCTTTTTCCCATTTCACTTTTATATACACAGTATTTCTTCCCTATTGCTTCAATAAACCTTTGTACAGTTTAGAGACAGTTCTTGGAGGAGTTTGCTCAGAATGAAGGTGAGATGTAATTGGTTGTAGCTCTGCTGGCAGCCTCGGTCCTGCTGGGATGTCGAGCCAAACGAGCTCTAAACCCGATCCCAGCTGGGAATCGCTCCTGTTGGATCCCAGCAAGAATGTTATGAACGTTTCAAAATATACTTTTCCAGGAATCTTGGCTTTGACACATTGTTTATGACAGAGAGAGCATGCAAACCTCAACACGACATATCGGTTTACCCCTTGTTAAACTAAGCATTATTCAGGCCCCTTAAAAGAGAATTTATCTTAGAAAACCGCTGGTAACTGGTTCGTGATTGCTGTTTGTTCGCTCTAATCTCCAGTCGCTCCGTGGCTTTGTGTCCGTCCAGCCCAGATCTCCCACAATGCACGACTCCAAAGTCTTGATGTGTGTTTCTCACGCAAAACTCTGACTCGGACGTTCCTCTTGTGTGTGTTTTGTTTTTTCTCTTTCTCTTCTGCTTCATCCAGGACGGGAGGAACATGTTCCCCTCCCCGCTGCCTAAAACGGCCCCCCCGGCCCCGGTCAAACAGAAATCCGTCTTGGAGCTGGAGAAGGAGAAAGCAGCGGCCGTTTCTCCTTTCAACCGCACGCTGACGTCGGCCGGCGTCTACACCACAGGTCAGAGGTCAAAGGTCAGGGGGGGGGAAACACCTCAGACTCACTGGAACAGAACGACCTTCTCTAGTTTCTCTACATAAAACTGAAACCATTAGTTTAGTTGATGAAAGAGTAAAAAGACAAATATTTAGATGATTCATCGCGTTAGATTTGGATGTGGGAGTTCCTTATTGAACATCAGAGCAAAGTGAGTTTTTTATTTGCATGTGGACGAAGAAAGCATGTTGGTTTGAAACGATCCCTCGGGCTGAAATCTGTCACCGTGGAAACATTTCACTGCGAGACATCTTTGGGAGATTAACTGATAATAAAAAATAATTTAGTTCCAAACAATCTGATGTGGAAACTTTTGCTAAAACCCTGAGATCATCACGTGTTAATGGAACTTTTCAACGCAGCCGCGTCGTTTTAATGAGCCACAGTGAAAACTCTTTACAGATCGTCATGGTTACATAACCTGTTGTGAAACTGTGTCTGTGATTGATTGTAATGAATCTTTTTTCTCTATAACAACAACATGCAAACAACTGGACAGGGTTCCTACGCAAGTATGGAAAAGTATGGAATTTGATTTTATACATTTGGAAAATGGAAACTATTGTATGGAAATATATTTATTTTATTTATCTTGTCTTGGTTTGGACTTATCTGAAGTTATTTGGGTTAACTATAGCCTATTGTATGTGCTATTGTACTTAGCTACAATCTCCTGGAAATGATTTGGTTGCATAATGACAGACCCATTCAGAATAATGAAAACAAGATAAATTGGATGCTTTTTTTTTTAAATATTATGCACATCTATTTACTTAAAGCAGAAGTAAGTGATATATTTGTGTTAATCTAAGTCTTAAATAGTTATATCTTCCGACAGCAATCACTTCTATAGAGTGTTCGGTCTGAAACACGGGTCTGTCAGTCACTCTGCTCTGCTCTGAGCCCAGGAGAAAACATTTATCGTATCCTACAGTTTTTATCCAATGAGGAGAGAGAACGGCATGCAGGGCTGTGTGTGCAGCCAAGGAACGCCGTGAATGTGGCGACGTAGGGACGAGGACTGTTATGGTGCGTTCAAGGAAACTCGTATTTTTCCGACCTGTGAAGTGGTACCAGTTCGATCTGGTACGAGTTCACTGGTCAGAAGTTACGAGTGGCCGTTATAGTGACTTTCACCGGTAAAACAGGTCGGAAAAACACGAGTGGGTTGCCTGGAACGCTACAAAGTCGTAAGTCGTGATGTGAAGCTGTAATTTATGATTTCAAAAGCCTGCCTGGAACGCAGCATTAGCCAAAACCACCGGACCACTTACTTCTGCTTTAAATATCACAAATTATTTGAATTTTTTTACCGAGAAGTCTGGAAAAAGTCTGGAATTTGGACATTTCAAATGTGTAGAAACCCTGACTGTACACAACATGAACTCTGTGTGTGTGTGTGTGTGTGTGTGTAGGCGTGTCCACGTGTCTGCTGCTGGGCATCATCTCCCCCAACGCGGCCTTCACCCAGATGGTCACCACCTTCGGCCTGGCCGGGATCGTCGGCTACCACACGGTGTGGGGCGTCACGCCGGCGCTGCACTCGCCGCTCATGTCCGTCACCAACGCCATCTCAGGTCAGAGCGCCGCCGCCGCCGCCGAAGGCCGCCGAAGGCCGCCGAAGGCCGTCTGGACCAAACCAGATGAAGTCATGCTTTTATTAGTGGTGTAGTCTATGTGAACTGAAAATACATAAATACTTCAGTATAGCCAGTACAACTAAACTATCTAACTAAAGTAAATGTCAATGGTTCTCAGAGTGGGAGGGTTGACAGGGTTCAAGGGTCCACTACTTTTTATGGAAATGTTACCACTTTTTCTAGAATATTTTTGAGAAATTTTACCAGTTTCTTCTCAATTTTTCTGTTCTACTTTCTACTATTTTTTAAAGAAATTTTACCCCTTTTTGTATTATTGTTTGCCCCCCCCTTCTTTTTGAAAAATTTTACCACTTTTTCTAGAATTCTTGAGTAATTTTACCAGTTTTTTCAAAAAAATTTTTAAACTTTTTTGTTTTTTCTTTTTGTGAGAATTTTTACCACTTTTTTTCCAGAAATTTCTCTATAATCTTTCAAAAATATGTCAAATTTGGGTCCTTGATATAAAAAGTTTGAGAACCAGCGTCTATGTGATACAAGTATGAACAGTTTACCACCTAAAAAGCAGTACAACATTAGACTACACCACTGTCTTGTTTCTATTGTCTGTCCCTGAGCTGACGGGTCTCGCCCCCCCCTGTGGCCTCAGGTCTGACGGCGGTGGGGGGTCTGGTGCTGATGGGCGGAGGCCTCACCCCCTCCAGTCTACCGGAGAGTCTGGCTCTGGCCGCCGCCTTCGTTTCCTCCATCAACATCGCAGGTTTGATGGTTTTTTTTGGAAATATGTTTATTGATTTTCAATTTAGAGAAAAAAGAAAAAAGAAAATACTTATAAAATGAAGAGAAAAAATAAGTAGCTAGAGGAAAAAGAGAAGAGAGAGAGAGAAAAAAAAGTAAAAAACACAGCACATCAAGCTCAACAATATTTCATGGTCATAAAATGAGTACTGTAGATAGAATATAAAAGCAGAAAAATAAATAAATAATAGTAAAATAAATAGGTCAGTAGACATCATACTCTTGTTTGGACTGCGAGGTTTTGTACAATAGCCAGTTAAGTGTCTATGGGCTCACATTTTAAGGTCCCATGTTTTATCAAACGTATCCCCTCTGTCTTCATTGTAGAATCTCAGTCTCTCCAGATGTAAAGTATTTAACAATTCTCCCAACCATAAATTATAAGTGGGCACAGAGTCCATTTTCCACACTCGTAAAATCAGCTTTTTAGCAATATCACCATCCCAAATTGAACTGCTCTTCTTTCAAATGTATTACTGTAACAGAAGAAAGGACACTTGTGGCCTCTAGAATGGCCACCAGAGGGTTTTTACCCAAAGCCTTAGAAAAACACTCAAAAATACATTTCTGAGTTTCTTTTGCCTTAAATATCAAAAGTATAGAAAGAAAGGAAGAAAGAAAGAAAGAAAGAAAGAAAGAAAGAAAGAAAGAGCTGATAAAAGCTGATAAGAGCTGATAAAAGTTGATAAAAGCTGATAAAAATATATTTCCAAAATAAATAAAGTTTACTACAGCAGGTTTGATGTTTAACACAGTAAGATTGTCTGTCTGCTCAAGTCAAAGACACTCAGTGCTCTCTGTGTGTGTGTGTGTGTGTGTGTGTGTGTAGGTGGTTTCCTCATCACTCAGAGGATGCTGGACATGTTTAAACGTCCCACCGACCCTCCGGAGCACAACTACCTGTACCTGCTGCCGGCCGGCGCCTTCGTCGGCGGCTACGGAGCCTCGCTGGCCGCCGGCTACAGCATCGAGCAGGTGACCAACATATATATCTAACATTTAATATTTAATCTTCTCTAGATCAGTGAACTACAGCTGCAACAAGAGTCCAGATTCTCTGATTCAGCTGCTTCAATGTGAATATTTCTGGTTTCTTTGTTCCTTCATGACAATAAACTGAGTCTCTCTTTGGTTTGTGGACAAAACAAGACATTTGAGGACGATGTCTGGTGGTTTGAGAAACACTGAACGATGTTTTTAGACATTTTATTGAACAAACAACTAATCGATTAATGGTTTAGACATTTTATACATTTGGAAAATGGAAATTATTGTATGCACATCGATTTCCTTAAAGGGATAGTTCAACATTTAGTCAAATTGGCCCCATTGCCATAATCCCTATAGTCATAGCAGTAGGTTCGTTACCTTTAATTGTCGGTGCAAGCTGTTTTTAGAACGGCGGAGCAGAGCCGTGAGCTGCTCAGAGCTACGCTACGGAGGCTCATTATGGGATTTCTTGGTTTCCCTCATCAAACTCATCAAATACACAATCCAACAACTCCACAACGCTCTGGTGGACAAGTTGTGAGCTGCACATTCACCACGCTATGAGATAATAACACAACGTTACCACACAGAGTTGTTTTAGAGGGAAATTCATGTTAAACCACTGATGCACGTTGCCTTTTAATCTTCTGGATTCATCGTTATTAATGGATTAATCATTTAGACGGATGAATCGATAATGAAAGTAATCGTTAGTTGCAGCTCTACAATGAACTGACAAACAGTTAGTATTTACATCTCCAGCCTCCTCCTTGTTGCCCTGACGACGTCCCGTTGCCATGACTGTGTGTGCTTCCTCCTAGATGATGTACCTCGGCTCGGGGATGTGCTGTGTGGGCGCTCTGGCCGGCCTCTCGGCCCAGCGCACCAGTCGCCTTGGCAACGCGCTGGGCATGATGGGCGTGGCGGGAGGCATCGCCGCCACGCTGGGAGCGCTGAAACCTTCTCCAGAGCTGCTGTCCCAGATGTCCCTGGCCATGGCCACCGGAGGAACGCTGGGTACGGCGCTCCGTCTGAGTCCACACGGCCCCGATCACAGCTCAGCAGGGTTTATAAAGGGATAGCTCACCCAAAATTCTAATTTCACTCATGATCTCCTCCTCCTCATGTGGACTAAGGGCTGGGAGAAGTCCTCCGTGGCTTCTCTGAGTTACAGGGGTTTGAATTTTGGGTGAACTATCCCTTTAAGGGGCATTATATAACTCTATTGTATGGATGTTGTAAATCTCTTAGAAATTTACCCAAACTGACAATGGTAGTGTGAAACTTTAGAGATGCCTTCATTTAGTTACAATACAGCCAATCAGAGGAGAAAAGGTCATTCAGCGAAATGTATTTTCCTCATCTTTTTTTTCTTTTAGTCTGATGATGATTGTTTCTTTTGCCTTACTGTAAATATCAAAAGTATAGAAAGAAAGAAAGAAAGTTCTTTGATAAGAGCTGATAAAAAGACGATAAAAGCTGAAAACAGCTGATAAAAAACTGATAACAGTTGATAACAGCTGATAACAGTTGACAAAAGCTGATAAAAAGCTGATAAGAGCTGATGAGAGTTGATAAGAGTTGATAACAGTTGACAAAAGCTGATAAGAGCTGATAACAGTTGATAAGAGCTGATAACAGTTTAAAAAAGATGATAGAACTTGATAAAAGCTGATAAAAGCTGATAAAAAGCTGATAACAGTTGATAAGAGCTGATAACAGTTGATAAGAGCTGATAACAGTTGATAAAAGCTGATAAAAAGCTGATAACAGTTGATAAAAGCTGATAACAGTTGATAAAAGCTGATAACAGCTGATAACAGTTGATAAAAGCTGATAACAGTTGATAAGAGCTGATAACAGTTGATAAGAGCTGATAACAGTTCATAAAAGCTGATAAAAAGCTGATAACAGTTGATAAAAGCTGATAACAGTTGATAAGAGCTGATAACAGCTGATAACAGTTGATAAAAGCTGATAACAGTTGATAAAAACTGATAAAAGCTGATAACAGTTGATAGAAGTTGATAACAGTTGATAAGAGCTGATAACAGTTGATAAAAGCTGATAAAAAGCTGATAAAAAGCTGATAACAGTTGATAAAAGCTGATAAAAAGCTGATAACAGTTGATAAAAGCTGATAAAAAGCTGATAACAGTTGATAAAAGCTGATAACAGTTGATAAAACGATGATAAAAGCTGATAACAGTTGATAAAAGCTGATAACAGTTGATAAAAGCTGATAAAAGCTGATAACAGTTGATAAAAGCTGATTAAAGCTGATAAAAGTTGATAAGACCTGATAACAGTTGATAAGACCTGATAACAGTTGATCCTGAACAGCGTGTTGCGACCACCAGCAGCTCTGCTTCAGTCTCGGACGTCTTCATTCTCCTCTGAAGTTGATTCAGCATTACGAGGCCATCATGAAGCAGTTACATGTTATTAGCTTTGCGTGCAACGTCTCTGCCCTTGAAATGAGTGTGATATACATATACACACACACACATATTTCTGTTAATTGATACCAGAGGAGGATTGATCCGGTCCGCCTAGAGAGACCAGTGGGTTTCATCATCATGTCTGAAAGTTGTACATGTTAATAGTAATCTAAGAAAGCAGGATGATAAACGATGTTTGACTCAACACACACTTGCACACAGACACACGGGAAAGCAGCAGAACATGAGGGTTTACTCAGTCTTAAATTAGTGTCCCTGTGTTTTCAAGAAAACACACTTAAACACTTAACTTCAGACTCATCAGATCTGCTTTGAAGACCGGGCCCAGTAACTGGAAACAGGTGCAGGCCTTTTAGACATTTGCTCCTTTTTAACTTGATTTTTTTTACTTCAAAATGTTTTGTTTTTTTTGTTTTTTTTTAAACTGAGCCAGTGCATGAGAAGTTTAGTGTCTGGTGTTTCTCTGAGATTTTCTGACATCTGACTTGTTTTCCGTCTGTCTGTGTGTCTCGGTGCAGGTTGATTGATTTATTCAGATCCCCAGTAGCTATGGCAACGCCAAAGCTATTCTTCCTGGGGTCCATACAACATCTCTACAATGCATCAGTGCTATCTGTGTCCCACACAATACAATCCATGTTCACATAAAACACAAAACACAAAAAATAAAGTAAAATAAAATAAAAAAAATAAAAAATACAAACAGATACACAACAGATACACAAGACAACAGCACACAGACAACACAAGACAAGACAGCTCCCCAGGTCAGCAGTGGTACAGAACTCACTTACATATCATAATGTCATATCATTGTCAATAGCAATACATTCATCCGCTTTGCGTCGGGCCGAACAACGCCCCTTAGCCGTGGTAGAATGAGCATAGACCACGGACTGGAGTGATATATAGCTTTTATAAAACGGTTACCAATAATGACAATATGAAAGAGGACATGTAGTTTTCTTCCAGCAGAATAAAAAGCTGTTCCCAGCTGTCCAGACGTTAGCTCCTAGTAGCTCTGTCACTGCTCAGTCCCCTCTACCATTGTTAACCCTCTGGAGGTCAAAGTTCACCTTCAACATGGTCATAAAATTGCCTTGCCTTGCCTTCCATCTATCCTTCCTTCCTTCAATTCATTGTCAATTACACTACTTTACTGCATTTTTAACATCATAAAAACATCGACTGTCTGTTGCTACGGACTGCAGCAGTCCGTTGTCATGGATACATGACAACAACTTCCATTCATACCAGTCATACGTGCCTGAGGCGGAGTGATAGCCTACGCTGTGATAAGGCTTTAGAATAGTAGCCGTGGTATATGCTCATTATACCACGGTTAACAACCAATCAGATCGCAGGATTTCACCTTTCCGTTTTATAACTGTCCACATATACCACATTTAATGTTCACAGAATGACACCACATTCAGCGCCATCGAAATTCAGTCTTTTATTATTATTATTGAATGAATGAATGAATGAATTAATTTATTTATTTCGGTATATATCAAGCTTATATAACCGAAAGGGTGTAGGTTGAAGCCAAAGCTTATATACCCCTACCCCTTTTACCTTAAAAAAAACAACTTAATTTTCCATACTGTAACGAGAAATTATGTTGTTCTTATAAAGTTTTTTAAAGCCGACTAGAGTACAGCAGAATTTAATATTTTCAGGACAATTATTCCAGATGTTAACCCCTCTAACAGAAAGACAGTGATTTTTTACAGTAGTTCGAGTCTTTGGTTTCTCAAATAATAGTGGTCTTCTCAGGTTATAACTGGAATCCTTCATTTTAAACAGATTGTGGATATCTTGAGGAAGAAGTTTATTTTCTGCTTTGTACATGGTTTGTATTGTAATGTAATCAACTAAGTCCCTGAATTTCAAAATGTTCAGGCGACTAAATAGTGGGTCTCAAAATCAGCCCCGACCAAACCACAGCAGATTTGACAGCATCCCCCCCTGATGATAAACATCCCCAAGAACTGTTTCTGTGTAGGTGTCATGCTTATACTTACAACCGTCCTACACTAAAGACTAACTCTCCATGGCAACCAGCTGCTCTTTGACTAACTTCTTACCGTTCTTACCGTCTGGGTGCAGGTCTGACCATCGCCAAGCGCATCGAGATCTCCGACCTTCCTCAGCTGGTGGCGGCGTTCCACAGCCTGGTGGGGCTGGCCGCCGTGCTCACCTGCGTGGCCGAGTTCATGATCGAGTTCCCTCACCTGGAGGCTCACCCGGCCGCCGGCATGATCAAGACCGTGGCCTACCTGGGCACCTACATCGGAGGGGTCACCTTCAGCGGCTCGCTGGTGGCCTACGGCAAGCTGCAAGGTCAATATCTGTAGTACCTGCTGTGTGTGTGTGTGTGTGTGTTCTCTGTAGATATTAGGGATGGATTGACTTTCGATCGGATCGTCTATCAGCGATCGAAGGGAGGATCATGATGATAAATAATTGTTTTTAGTGTGTTTTACAGCTGATTTAAGACTCGGGTCAGAACCGACTCAATTGAAGCCAAGGGTCATACTGACAAAAAAGGCCCAGGGGCCCACACCCAAAAATATTAAAACCAATATTTTCATGGATAAGGAAGCCTGACAATGTAACCAAGAGAAGAAAAACTAATTGGATGAAAAAAAAAGTATTTAGTGTATTTTACAGCTGATTTAAAATACGGGTCAAAACTGACCCGAAACACCATAGATGGCAGCAGAAAGCTAACACAAGACGAAGGTTAAAGGAATAATTAAACAGACCGATTTCCCATCCCTAGTAGATATTGTGCATATGACAAATGTTAAAGTCAGTAGATTTGGTCTTTTTCATGTCTGATCATTGCTCTGCATTAAAGGGGAGACATTATAGAAATATCACTTTGTGAAGGCTCTTTAACATATATTTAGGTGTTTGTTTTGCCGTCTGGCCCCAAAATGTGAGAATTGACAAAAAAATCTGTAATTTCCAGGCTTGGCCTGGTGAGCAGCGGCTCATTTGCATTTAAAGGGACAGTGACACTGAAACCAGTCGTTCTGAACAGACAGAGCTGTGATGTTTGATCTTTGGGGGATTTTGACCGAAGCACGTCTCAGACATGTCTTTAAGACACCTGGGAACTATTTTAATTAGTGGGAAAGGGGCAGAAAAGGGGCAGAATTCGTCTCCTTTAAACTCTGATATCAGTGTAAACACGCTGAGCCTCTCGTCCTCCGGCTCTGAGTCTCTTTCATCTGGGTAAAGCCTTTAGAGATCTTCGGCTAAATCCAGACTCGCTGTTCTGCGTGTGTGTCTCAGCAGTCACATATTTACGTTGTAATGTGAATGATCAAGAAGAACAAATGCAAAGCTTTCTGGTGATTTGTTCTGGTGGGGGGTGGGGGGGCTGCATGGCTGTGGCTGCAGACTCAGACAGCTGATTGGAGGCCGGGGCCGTCAGAGTTGCTGCTGCGTGTTTTATCTTGTCACATTATTCCCCTGAACCTCTGAACACATGGGGAATTAGCTGATTCTCACGAAATCCAGATTTAGAAGGTGTCAGTAGGAGAATTTTTAAAATGCCCTTCTTATGGTCTGAACTAACTATAAAAATGAATTTTTAGAAGATGTTTGTTTAGAATATGTTTTAAATATGTCCTATATGTCCATTTACATTTTTTAGATAAAGTCCATAAAAAAAATATCATTACCGTTACCGCAACATAACATTACATTAAATATATGGTTAAAAATGTGAATTTTTGGCCATTGTTTAAGTGTAGTCTTATTACTCATGCTAAAAGCTTTTTTGTAATTTCCTTTTTATCTCTCATTACTGAAACATTTGTAATGATTTACACTTTCATTTATTGAATTGCTTCGTTAAAAGAGAATACACATTTTTTTATGTAGCAGGTATTAAATAAGAAGCGTTGTATAATATGTTTATACATTTTAAAACAAACCATGATAATAAGATTATTACTTGATTAATTCGTTAAAGGGACAATGAGGAGTTTTGGAAAAGCGAAGTGTTTTCCCACTACATTTATGAGCCTCCGCTCACCGTGAAATTCTTTGACCGGTGCAAGACAGACTCATGTTTTCATTCATCAAGAATTAAAGTCAGAGGTTGGAAGACGATCACATACCGTCGTAGTTCCCACCATAAACGGAGATTCATACGGCGGCGTTATTCTCATGACTCGCCACGAAACCGAAAGTAAAGAAACGCTGGTCGGCTCGCCCAGCATTTCCACCACCACTAATAATAACAAAATAACCATAGAGACAAAACCATAGATTTATCTAAAATGGACCATTAACAAGTGGCAACGTAGATTCATCCACATTAATATCAGACTTTTTTATAACCAAATAGAAACTCCTCGTTGTCCCTTTAAAAAACTCCATGTTGTGGTAATGAGAATGCCATGTTGTGGTAATGAGAATGCCATGTTGTGGTAATGAGAATGCCATGTCGGTAATGAGAATGCCATGTTGTGGTAATGAGAATGCCATGTTGTGGTAATGAGAATGCCATGTCGGTAATGAGAATGCCATGTTGTGGTAATGAGAATGCCATGTTGTGGTAATGAGAATGCCATGTCGGTAATGAGACTGCCATGTTGCGGTAATGAGAATGCCATGTTGCGGTAATGAGAATGCCATGTCAGTAATGAGAATGCCATGTTGCGGTAATGAGAATGCCATGTTGCGGTAATGAGAATGCCATGTTGCGGTAATGAGAATGCCATGTCGGTAATGAGAATGCCATGTTGCGTTAATGAGAATGCCATGTTGCGGTAATGAGAATGCCTTGTTGCGGTAATGAGAATGCCATGTTGCGGTAATGAGAATGCCATGTTGCGGTAATGAGAATGCCATGTCGGTAATGAGAATGCCATGTTGTGGTAATGAGAATGCCATGTCAGTAATGAGAATGCCATGTTGTGGTAATGAGAATGCCATGTCAGTAATGAGAATGCCATGTTGCGGTAATGAGAATGCCATGTTGCGGTAATGAGAATGCCTTGTTGCGGTAATGAGAATGCCATGTTGCGGTAATGAGAATGCCTTGTTGCGGTAATGCCATGTCGGTAATGAGAATGCCATGTTGCGGTAATGAGAATGCCATGTTGCGGTAATGAGAATGCCATGTTGCCGTAATGAGAATGCCATGTTGCGGTAATGAGAATGCCATGTTGGTAATGAGAATGCCATGTCAGTAATGAGAATGCCATGTCGGTTATGAGAATGCCATGTTGCCGTAATGAGAATGCCATGTTGCGGTAATGAGAATGCCATGTCAGTAATGAGAATGCCATGTTGCGGTAATGAGAATGCCATGTTGCGGTAATGAGAATGCCATGTCGGTAATGAGAATGCCATGTTGCGTTAATGAGAATGCCATGTTGCGGTAATGAGAATGCCTTGTTGCGGTAATGAGAATGCCATGTTGGTAATGAGAATGCCATGTTGCGGTAATGAGAATGCCATGTTGCGGTAATGAGAATGCCATGTCGGTAATGAGAATGCCATGTCGGTAATGAGAATGCCATGTCGGTAATGAGAATGCCATGTCGGTAATGAGAATGCCATGTTGCGGTAATGAGAATGCCATGTCGGTAATGAGAATGCCATGTCGGTAATGAGAATGCCATGTTGCGGTAATGAGAATGCCATGTTGCGGTAATGAGAATGCCATGTCGGTAATGAGAATGCCATGTCGGTAATGAGAATGCCATGTTGCGGTAATGAGAATGCCATGTTGCGGTAATGAGTGTTTAATTGTTGGTCTGACTGTGTTTGGCTGAAGGCGTCCTAGACTCCGCCCCCCTGATGTTGCCGGGGCGACACATGATGAACGCCGGGCTGATGGCGGCGTCGATGGGCGGCATGGTGCCGTTCATGCTGAGCTCCAGCTACGGCACCGGGATGGGCTGTCTGCTGGGGGTGTCGGGCCTCTCCACCGTCATGGTGAGTAGTATTATGGGCTGTCTGCTGGGGGTGTCGGGCCTCTCCACCGTCATGGTGAGTAGTATTATGGGCTGTCTGCTGGGGGTGTCGGGCCTCTCCACCGTCATGGTGAGTAGTATTATGGGCTGTCTGCTGGGGGTGTCGGGCCTCTCCACCATCATGGTGAGTAGTATTATGGGCTGTCTGCTGGGGGTGTCGAGCCTCTCCACCGTCATGGTGAGTACACTGCAAAAACTCAAAATCTTTCCAAGAATATTTGTCTTATTTCTTGTCAAAATGTCTCATTTCTAGTCAAAACTAATCTCTTTCCACTTAAAATAAGACTCATCACCTAAAAATGAACTTGTTTTTAGATCATTTTCACTTGTTTCAAACTAATTTTCACTTGAAATAAGTAGAAAAATCTGCCAGTGAAAGTAAGTTTTTTGTGCTTGTAATAAGGAAGAAAAACTTCAGTCAAAAACTTCAAAACTTCAACTATCAGATTTTTCTACTTATTTCAAGTGAAAATCTGCTTGAAAGACGTAAAAAGTGTCTAAAAACAAGCTGCTTTTTATGGGATGAGTCTTATTTTATGTATAATTAGATTTGTTTTGACTAGAAATGACATTTTGACTAGAAATAAGACAAATATTCTTGGTAAGATTTTGAGTTTTTGCAGTGTAGAGATAAAACTAACTGGATGGATGGATGGATGGAAGGAAGGAAGGAAGGATAGATGGAAGGCAAGGCAAGGCAATTTTATTAGTATAGCCCGTTTTTACCACCAGTTTGTCTCAAAGGGCTTTACATCCCATCATAACAACATCCTCCACTGAGGAAAAACTCCATAGAAAACCCTTTTAACAGCTTAATGGGAGGACTGGATGGCAGACTGGTTCATAGGAAGGGATGGATGGAAGGAAGGAAGGATGGAGGAAGGGATGGATAGATGGATGGGTGGAAGGAAGGAATGATGGATGGATGGATGGATGAATGAATGGGAGGATGGATGGATGGATGGAAGGAAATAAGAATGGAAGGAAGGGTGAAAGGAAGGAATGATGGATGGATGGATGGAAAGAAGGAGGAATGGAAAGAACTCTCTATCTATCCACCCATCCTTCCCTCCTTTCCTCCATCCCTCCCTCCATCAGTGGCGACCGGTAGCTCGGCCATCTTGGATCCGTTGTGTCGTTGTAAATCCAGTTTCTCTCATCGGTGAAGTTCCTGAGAAACGTCTCATTGGTCAGAATGAATCCGACTGGACTCGTTCTGATTGGCTGATTGGTTTCCCTGTGTGTGTGTGTGTGTGTGTGTGTGTGTGTGTGTGTGTGTCTCTGTGTGTGTGTGTCCCTGTGTGTGTGTGTGTGTCTCTGTGTGTCCCTGTGTGTGTGTGTGTCCCTGCAGGGCGTGACGCTGACGGCGGCCATCGGCGGCGCTGACATGCCGGTGGTGATCACGGTGCTGAACAGCTACTCCGGCTGGGCGCTGTGTGCTGAAGGCTTCCTGCTCGACAACAACCTCATGACCATCGTCGGCGCTCTGATTGGCTCCTCCGGCGCCATCCTCTCCTACATCATGTGTGTGGTGAGTCTCTGATTGGCTCCTCTCCTACATCATGTGTGTGGTGAGTCTTTGCAGGGTCAGCCCCTGGCATAAACCCTCTATGTGGTTGTTTAGGGCCACAGCCGTTAGGTGGGGGGCCACATGATCAGAAAGGTACCGGGGTTCATCAAGTCATTTAAACATCCTGAGGTCTGCACGTGCAGCTATGAGCTTTATATGTAATGTGAAGTCAATATTCAGCTTCTTTTATCTCACATTTGAGACATTTGGTGAAAACAGAACGGCAGAATGACAACATTTGTGCTCAAAAAGCAATCTGACAAAATGTCATTTTAGACTTGTTTTCTACACTTATCTATTACTGTATTCATATCCTATTTCAAGCACCAAAACAGTTCATTCTCATGACTGAAGGAGTGTTTTCACAAGGGATTTGACATTTTTCAAAAAGCAGACCTCAAATTTCCAGCATTTGTCCTAAATTATTTCTTTCTACAGTGTTCTAGGACAAACTGGCCTCAGTGTGCTTACAGCGGAGGTTCTAATATTTAGACATAAAACACTTGAGTATTGTTACATCTGCAAGTATCTTAAAAAGATAAATTTAAGAAAATATGTAAAAGTGGAGAAAATGGCCTCAAACCTCAGAGGCATAAACACGTCTGTATTCAGTTTTAACCAGTGATTTGGTCCACAAACTAAAATCTTGTTTAGGGGGCCACCAACATCCTAGGGCCGGCCCTGAGTCTCTGATTGGCTTCTCTGGCGCCATCCTCTCCTACATCATGTGACGGACGTCCAGACGGAGCTCAACCAGACCACTCGCTCATTCCTGAGTCTGAATTCTTCTCCTTCTGCTTCTTTTTTTTTTTTAAACATATGTTTATTGCACATTTTGTTACTTTACAAACAGTGAACAACATGAAACAAGAAGGCACATACAAGAAAACAACAATAATAATAGCAATAATAATGATGAAAATAAAATTAATAAACAAATAACTGAAAGAAGGAGAAAAAAAAGGGAAAGGACACTAGATCATTGCATGTGTTAGAATCATGTTGGTAGAAAGATAAATAAATAAAACATAAGTAAATAAATAAATGAGTACATTTTTATATATATGTACACAAAGAGATAGCTACATATAAATGTATGTAGAGGTCTAAATGAGTATACTAAATCAAGATAAAATGAAAAGATAGATAAATCTTCTACTTCAATTTCATTTTTCTCAAGGAAATTACAGAAAACCTTCCAGATTTTAACTTGTCAGGCTTATTTTTCGTGATGTAGCTTCTCTTTTTTAAAGCCAAGTAGAAAGACTTCCCTTTTCTCCTCCTCCTCCTCCTCCAGGCCATGAACCGCTCCCTTCCCAACGTGATCCTCGGCGGCTACGGAACGACGTCCACAGCCGGCGGGAAGCCCATGGAGATCGTCGGCACTCACACCGAGGTCAACCTGGACCAGACCATCGACATCATCAAAGAGGCCAACAGTGTCATCATCACTCCAGGTAGGTCGCCATGCCACACCGTCAACAGGTGCAGCTCCTTAAAGGGATACGCCAACATTTTTTCTTTTTTTTCGTGTCTTGCCTCACTCCCGAGTCCATGACCAGCAGATAGACACCATCCTTTCCACTGTGCGTGCAGTAACCATGGAGATAGAGCCGTATCGCCGTAATTAGCTTAGCTCAAACACTGGAAGTGTATAGGTAGTGTTAGCCTGCCTCCACCTAAAGTCGCTAATTAGCTTAGCTCAAACACTGGAAGTGTATAGGTAGTGTTAGCCTGCCTCCACCTAAAGTCGCTAATTAGCTTAGCTCAAACACTGGAAGTGTATAGGTAGTGTTAGCCTGCCTCCACCTAAAGTCATCAGAGAAACTCTTCGTCTCAGAGCTGACAAAACTCTCCGGTAAGGCATCTTGAGCGGTCAAATGCCGCTAACGGGACCAGATCGGTCAAAACGGAGGGTTCAAGCAAAGACGCTTTATTTTGGTTCAAGCTAGCTACAATCGAGGGTAGGTTAGCTTCCTATTTCAAAGTAAAAGCACAAATTCTATCGTCATGGTTTTCTGTATGTAAAGGGCAACAGGTGTTTTATTTTGTGAAAGTAACCGGAAGTGTGTTGGTCACAACGGCTAGCTTGAGTAGCGCCGAATTCATCCGAAAAAAACAGCTGGTATTTAGACAAATTAACGACACACTGCTGATCTAAACGGCTACTTTCTCTCCTAAACATGTTTGAAATGTGGATAAAGTGAAATATTTACAGAGTTTAGAGCTAAAATGAAATCAGCTTCTGACTGCTGATTTCAGCTCAGGTAGGAGGCAGGCTAACACTACCTATACACTTCCAGCGTTTGAGCTAAGCTAATTAGAGACTTTAGGTGGAGGCAGGCTAACACTACCTATACACTTCCAGCGTTTGAGCTAAGCTAATTAGCGACTTTAGGTGGAGGCAGGCTAACACTACCCATACACTTCCAGTGTTTGAGCTAAGCTAATTAGCGACTTTAGGTGGAGGCAGGCTAACACTACCCATACACTTCCAGCGTTTGAGCTAAGCTAATTACGGCGATACGGCTCTATCTCCCTTGTTACTGCACGCACAGTCGAAAGGATGGTGTCTATCTGCTGGTCATGGACTCGGGAGTGAGGCAAGACACGAAAAAAAAGAAAAATGTTGGCGTATCCCTTTAACAACAGAGCGCTGGTCGTTAACGAACACATGAGCTCATCATCTGTCACCGCTGCTTGAGCCGCTCGGCCAGAACGCCTTTCACCTGCCAAGATGATGGATTATTTTTCTATCAGCTGGACGCGACTGGAAGAATTTTTATTGTTTATTCAATGGAATCAGATCAGAAAAATATTTATATTTATATTTCTGTCTTTTGTCCAAACATTTCACCCGATGGGAATGTTACAAGTGTCAAGTGTTGAAAGGATCTGAACTGATGCAGCAGAACTGCAGATAGCATCACTTTGTTCTGTTGATGCAACTCAGCTTTATAACAGCGTTGGCGCGATCACGCTAGTTG
The DNA here is from genome assembly GCF_045865225.1 of Trachurus japonicus. NCBI lineage: Eukaryota > Metazoa > Chordata > Actinopteri > Carangiformes > Carangidae > Trachurus > Trachurus japonicus. The sequence goes on from NC_140909.1 coordinate 503,425, forward strand.
GATCTTGGTGGAGACACAGAGGCTTCGTTCAGCATCTCTGTTTGTTCAGAGAACAGACTGGTGTGTGAAATGTAAAAAAATCCTGTTTTTAGAGTTTCAGCTACAGCTCAGGTATCAAACTGTGACTGACTGATGGACGATAAAAACCGTTACACCTCCAAGACGGGTTTTTCTACCGTTTGGTGGTAATTTAAACTCTGGCCCTTTAACAATAGCTTCTTCTGTCTCCTTCTGTGAACTCTGTGGATCGTTCTGCACCTCAACACTGTCAATCCATCAACACTCCTCACTCCCGAGTCCATGACCAGCAGATAGACACCATCCTTTCCACTGTGTGTGCAGTAACAAGGGAGATAGAGTCGTATCGCCGTAATTAGCTTAGCTCAAACACTGGAAGTGTATAGGTAGTGTTAGCCTGACTCCACCTAAAGGCGCTAATTAGCTTAGCTCAAACACTGGAAGTGTATAGGTAGTGTTAGCCTGCCTCCACCTAAAGTCGCTAATTAGCTTAGCTCAAACACTGGAAGTGTATAGGTAGTGTTAGCCTGACTCCACCTAAAGTCGCTAATTAGCTTAGCTCAAACACTGGAAGTGTATAGGTAGTGTTAGCCTGCCTCCACCTAAAGTCGCTAATTAGCTTAGCTCAAACACTGGAAGTGTATAGGTAGTGTTAGCCTGACTCCACCTAAAGGCGCTAATTAGCTTAGCTCAAACACTGGAAGTGTATAGGTAGTGTTAGCCTGACTCCACCTAAAGTCGCTAATTAGCTTAGCTCAAACACTGGAGGTGTATAGGTAGTGTTAGGCCGAATTCCGATTCTCCCCTTAGCCCTAGCCCTTGGCCCTAACCCTTCGTTTTGCGCGTTCACGTGAAGTGGTAGGGGTGTCACGGAGATTTTTCAGGGGCACACTACGGACCGAGGGCTATGGCAAGTTTCCCAGAATGCATCTTGCGGCAACCGGCAGCTGTTTTATTTCTCACTGTAGCGCTGTTATTACGTCACTTTGTTAAGTTTTAATATTTTTTCATGAGAGAAAGTAGCTGTTTAGATCCCCAATGTGCGGTGGGTTTATCCACATGAGGCTGTTTAGACGTTTGCTCCGATGTTTTTGGGAGAAGTGAAGCTCCACCTGTGGAGCAGATCAACGGCTCGTCACGGAGACACCACCCGTCCAGAGAGCTGCTCGGCCGGCCAACCTCCGTCATCATCCCGGTAGAAAAGACAACCGCTAATTAACTTACCCGCAGGGTTTTAAAGGTTTACCGCCGCATAGTTACATTCTTTCTAGGAGATAAATGCTGGTTTCATTGATGAAATGTAACAATTGTCGCATTAATTTGTTTGAATTAAAAGTGAAGCTTCATGTGTTTTGGACACAGGAGCAGCACTGCCTCGGGGCTCTGGAGCCTACATACAGAAATCACCACATTTACATCAATAAATAAATGTTTTACAATGAACCAATCAGTCTTCATTAAATTTTATTTTATTTTATTAAGTTAACGTGGTTTTGAATAGAGGATTTGTGGCAAAAGCTCGTCACGTCTGCTTATGTGAAAGCCAGCAGAGACGACTGATGACGTATGTGATTGTTGAAGTGGTGTCCCAATTCATAGGGGTTGACTTTCAACCCTACTCCTTGTAGCTCCGTTTCAAGGGCAAGGGTTAAGGGCTAGGGGTAGGGGTAGGGATGAAAAATAGAATTGGAATTGGGCCTTAGCCTGCCTCCACCTAAAGTCGCTAATTAGCTTAGCTCAAACGCTGGAAGTGTATGGGTAGTGTTAGCCTGCCTCCACCTAAAGTCGCTAATTAGCTTAGCTCAAACTCAGCTTTATAACAGTGTTGGCGCGGTCACGTTAGTTGGATCTTAGTGGAGACACAGAGGCTTCGTTCAGCTTCTCTGTTTGTTCTGCTGAAGGCCGGAGAACAGGCTTATAGGTGTGTGAAATGTTTTTAAATTCCTGTTTTTAGAGTTTCAGCTACAGCTCAGTTATCAAACTGTGACTGACTGATGGACGATAAAAACCTCCGTTACACCTCCAAGACGGGTTTTTCTACCGTTTGGTGCTAATTTAAACTCTGGCCCTTCAACAATGGCTTCTTCTTCTGTCTCCTTCTGTGAACTCTGTGGATCGTTCTGCGCCTCAACACTGTCAATCCATCAACACTCAACACGTCGGCTGTCGGAGCGCCGAGCCGAGTCAGCATGTTGGACCGATGGAGCGCGCAGTGATTGATTAGAAGTGAGGAAGTGTGTGTGTGTGTGTGTGAAGCTTGGCGACCGACCACTAGAGGGAGCGGTTTGCCCACAAATGATCCCATATAATAAGCCACACTGCAAAAACTCAAAATCTTACAAAGAATTTTTGTCTTATTTCTAGTCAAAATGTCATTTATTGTCAAACCAAATCTAATTATACTTAAAATAAGACTCATCACATTAAAAAGCAGCTTGTTTTTGATACTTTTCTACCTTTTTCCAAGCAGATTTTCACTTGAAACAAGTAGAAAAATCTGATAGTGGAAGTTTTTCTTTCTTATTACAAGCACAAAAAAACTTGCTTTCACTGGCAGATTTTTCTACTTATTTCAAGTGAAAAAGTGTTTGAAACATGTAAAAATGATCTAAAAACAAGTTAATTTTTAGGTGATGAGTCTTATTTTAAGAAAGAGGAAAGAGATTAGTTTTGACTAGAATAAGACAAATATTCTTGGAAAGATGTAGAGTTTTTGCAGTGCACCTGGTTCCTATAGCGACACATCCATCCACGATGTAGTAGAGCACAAAGTGAGTGTGTCGGTGCGTGTTTGTCAGCGTTAGAGAGGGTTTGATTCACCGAGTGTGAGACGAGCCGCTGCGACAGCCGGGAGCCGGAGCAACAATGTGAAGAACTCAGACCGTGGCTGTTGTTGTGGACAGATGTGTGGTCCAACATGCTGCTCTGATTAGACAAACAGTGAGAAGTGGTAAAGAGCTATTGAGTCCAGACCCGGGACTTCTCCATGTGCTGCCAACAACACAGCAACACAGCAACACAGCAGAGAGCTCAGTCGTCTGGACCAGTGGTTCTCAACTGGGGGGTCGGGACCCAAAAGTGGGTCGCGGACAGCTGGTCAAAAAAGTAAATAATATTTAAAGGGACAACGAGGAGTTTCTATTTGGTTATAAAAAAGTCTCACGTTAATGTGGATGAATCTACGTTACATAAGGTACAATGCCCGACGAGGTGTCCATTATCAGAAATTAATGGACGAAGCGGAGGACGGTTGCTTCCGCGAAGTCCATTAATCTCTGATAATCTGACACCTCGAAGGGCATTATCCCGCTTATACCATGGTCACTTACCAGATAAATACATATTAAATCAATTACTTATAATTTAATTTTGTTTTCACCGTTAAAAGCATAACATACGTCTTTCACAATAAGCGGCTGAGTGGACTATTTAATAACTCTCGACGGCGATAAAAGAAAAAAAAAGAGGGACCCACTGTGACCACAGCGTGTTGCCATAGTGACTCTGCCACAGCCTGGTAGTTGATCAGTGAAGGGAGGTGAGGTGACGGCTTAAATGTTACGTGACACAAAGTTTTTCAGAGGTCCAGTGCTTCTTACCGCTGGTGTGTTTACAGACTCCAGTGCCGTGATGCGCTGAAAAAAAGTTGTTTTGGTCCGAGTGTCCGTTGCCGTGGTTACCAACAAGCGTTTGAGCCAGCGCAGTAATATTTAGAACGTAATCAGGCAATTTTACCGGAACATCTTTATGGGTGTCCATTATCACTTTTTAATGGACAGCTCGCAGCCAATCAGAATCGAGGATTCACCCAGACCATGGTATAACACTTGTTAATGGTCCATTTTAGATAAATCTATGGTTTTGTCTCTATGGTTATTTTGTTATTATTAGTGGTGGTGGAAATGCTGGGCGAGCCGACCAGCGTTTCTTTACTTTCGGTTTCGTGGCGAGTCATGAGAATAACGCCGCCGTATGAATCTCCGTTTATGGTGGGAACTACGACGGTATGTGATCGTCTTCCAACCTCTGACTTTAATTCTTGATGAATGAAAACATGAGTCTGTCTTGACCCGGTCAAAGAATTTCACGGTGCGGAGGCTCATAAATGTAGTGTGGAAACACTTCACTTTAACAAAACTCCTCATTGTCCCTTTAAGTAACAAATTAAAGTGCCTCTTTATTTAAAACAACAGTGCAGTTAAACATGCTGCCTTTTAAATTCTAAGGAAACGGAGGCCGACAGCCAACAGATTTGTTTCATTGTAGTGTGAAAACACTTTGCTTTTCCAAAACACCTCGTTGTCCCTTTAATGCACATCTGATGTTGGACATGTCTTTTATTTTGAAAAATAACTTATTTTGAAAGGCACGAGACACGTGAACACATGCAGTTGTAATGCTCCTCCTCACTTTCTGATTATTTGCTCCATTTGCTCTGAATGCAAAGATCTCAGTTTCTTATTAATGTGGCCTGATGCAGTGAATCTGGTTTTGTTTTGTGGGTCTTTATTTTGTGCAGTTTGATATTTATTCACTTTAGTGAACATGCTCTGAATGCAGAGATGCATTAGAAGTCAAATATATCGTTTTGTTGGTCTCCATTTTGTGCAGTTTGATATTTTTTTATTCACTTCCGTACATGCAGTTGTCATGGTAACTCCTCAGTTTCATTCATGTGCTCTGAAATGCACTTTGCTCAATAAAGAGAAAAATGAGTTTTTAAAGGCTTAAAAAAGAAAAATCTTGGTTTGAATTCTATAAAAGTGGGTCGAGACTTAATGACCATGGGACAATGTGGAGCCCAGAGTGAGACTAGTTGAGAACCACTGGTCTGGACTCAGGGCCGGCCCTAGGATGTTGGTGGCCCCCTAAACAAGATTTTTGTTTGTGGACCAAATCACTGGTTAAAACTGAATACAGACGTGTTTATCCCTCTGAGGTTTGAGGACATTTTCTCCACTTTTACATATTTTCTTAGATTTATCTTTTTAAGATACTTGCAGATGTAACAAAAACGAAATAATTTAGACCAAATGCTGGAAATTTGAGGTCTGCTTTTTGAAAAATGTCAAATCCCTTGTGAAAACACTCCTTCAGTCATGAGAATGAACTGTTTTGGTGCTTGAAATAGGATATGAATACAGTAATAGATACGTGTAGAAAACAAGTCTAAAATGACATTTTGTCAGATTGCTTTTTGAGCACAAATGTTGTCATTCTGCCGTTCTATTTTCACCAAATGTCTCAAATGTGAGATAAAAGAAGCTGAATATTGACTTCACATTACATATAAAGCTCATAGCTGCACGTGCAGACCTCAGGATGTTTAAATGACTTGATGAACCCCGGTACCTTTCTGATCATGTGGCCCCCCCCCCCCACCTAACGGCTGTGGCCCTAAACAACCACATAGAGGGTTTATACCAGGGGCCGGCTCTGGAGGGAGAAGGAGAAGAAACCGGTTAAGGACAACCAGCTCCATTAAGGGTTAATGCTGAACTCTGCAGCACCGGGGTCAGACAGCGGTGACACACACACACACACACACACACACACACACACACACAGGGGGAAGCAGCTCTTTGCACGCAAGAGAGGAGATGCACGCACAAGTTTTCTGTAGAAAAATGTTTGCGAGACCAATGACACGCTCTGGTTTAATCCGGCGAGGAGACTTGTGGTGGACGAGGACGGGGAGACGAGGACAGACCAGAGAACAGAGGAGATGAATAAGCTGCTTTATTGTTGTTGAACCCTCGGAGCTTCGAACAAAGAAAAACTGGATCAAATGTTGATTCATTCCAGCAGGATGACGATGATAAACAAGAAGACACATCCACAACTCCAGATAATACTATATATATAATACAGCAGATTACATTAAAGGGATAGTTCAGCATTTAGTCAAACTGACCCATCGCCATAACCCCTATAGTCATAGCAGCAGTAGGTTCGTTACCTTTAATTGTCGGTGCAAGCTGTTTTTAGAACGGTGGAGCAGAGCCGTGAGCTGCTCAGAGCTACGCTACGGAGGCTCATTATGGGATTTCTTGGTTTCCCTCATCAAACTCATCAAATACACAATCCAACAACTCCACAACGCTCTGGTGGACAAGTTGTGAGCTGCACATTCACCACGCTATGAGATAATAACACAACGTTACCACACAGAGTTGTTTTAGAGGGAAATTCATGCAAAACCACTGATGCACGTTGCCTTCAGGGACAGTTTTTCATCAACAGTCTCTGTATTTCCCTCTAAAACAACTCTGTGTGGTAACGTTGTGTTATTATCTCATAGCGTGGTGAATGTGCAGCTCACAACTTGTCCACCAGAGCGTTGTGGAGTTGTTGGACCTACATGATCCCTTTAAAGATGCAGTGTGTGAAGCTGTTGTGTTGTTGTTCTGTGTGTGTGTGTGTGTGTGTGTGTGTGTGTGTGTGTGTGTGTGTAGGTTGGGGTCTGTGTGCAGCCAAAGCTCAGTACCCGATAGCAGACATGGTGAAGATGCTGAAGGAGCAGGGCAAGTCGGTCAGGTGAGTGTCTCACTCTCTCTCTAATATGATAATATGACAACACCAGACATCCCATAATAACATGGCTGAGCTGAAGCAGCTCTGATCAGTTGTGATCACATTAAATGACCAGTTAAAGGGATAGTATCATTTTTTTTTAAGTGGGGTTGTATGATCTACAAATGTGTTTTCCTGCACTTTGAAGGGCTGGAAAAAATTATATTATAGAGAACAATGGAGCTGTGTATTTTTTTTCAGGTAAAACCTCTTTTAGGCCGTGAAAATAGGCCGTTTCTTTGGGTCTGTTCACAACACTGTATGTTGTAAATCTCTGGACAGGGCTATTATGGGCTGGCGTTGCTAACGGGAGGAGTGCAGAGAGTCTTCTACTGCAATTAAAGTACTTAGGGGCTATTTGTACATCATACAACCCCACTTTAAAAAAATGATACTATCCCTTTAAAGCAGAAAACTAAGAAACTCCAACGGGTTCACATACTTCCTCTACTTCCTGTATCATGGTTCCCTGTGTGGTGGTTTCTCTCTCTCTCTCTCTCTCTGCAGGTTTGGGATCCACCCGGTAGCCGGCCGTATGCCCGGTCAGCTGAACGTCCTTCTGGCCGAGGCCGGCGTTCCCTACGACATCGTCCTGGAGATGGACGAGATCAACGACGACTTCCCAGGTGAAGAAACCACACAGAGATTCACTAATGCAAGAAACCAGCTCCCATCGTTTCACTGCATTAAAGGGATAGTTCAGCAACCATATAACGGTTGCAAATGGATACCAACTGTCTTCGTAACAAAAAGACACACCAAAAAACATCCAGATACCTCCATGCTGCTCGTATGTAATGTCCGTCTGGTATTGAAGCCCCGAAATGAGAAATTGTCCCAAAAAAAATTTAATAAGTCTATATTTCAAGCTTGTTTTGTAGCGGAAGCTTCTCGAAGCTCCTGTTCCTGGTTATAGACTTATTTAATTTTTTTTCGGGACAATTCCGCATTTCAGGGCTTCAATACCAGAGGGACATTACATACAAGCAGCATGGAGGTATCTGGATGTTTCTTGGTGTGTCTTTTTGTTACGAAGACAGTTGGTATCCATTAGCAACCGTTATATGGACATGCACTGCTACGCCGAGACCCCCTGTAACTCAGAGAAGCCACGGAGGACTCTGAAACTTCTCCCAGCCCTTAGTCCACATGAGGGGGGGGAGACAATGAGTTAGGGAATTTGAATTTTGGGTGAACTATCCCTTTAATTATGACTAATAACGACCTTGTTGTGTCCAGATAGTTTGACGAATCGTGTTATCGGCGCAACCACCTTGTTTTCTTAGCAACCAGGCAGGCAGTCACACACACATGGTTCTGGTTAAGATGATGTGGAGCTGCAGAACCAGTCACTGTCTGTACAACATCTGTCTGACGTCAACATATATATATTTAAATATATACATATATATTTATGCAGATGCTATCATCTGTGTCTCTTTTGTTTTTGTTTTTTTCCTTCATAGTGAAAATTGCTGCTAATACTTCTGCACTTTACTCTCCACAGGTAACAATGCTGAGCAGTGGTTAGCGGCCTAGCATTGTTACCTGCTCTCTGTCTGTCTATGCAGATTGTTATCTATTTTCCTATTGCTACAAGTGCTGATAGCATTCTGCATCCTAATGTGTCTGTGCGGGTGACGGTGCCATGCAGCGTTCAGATGCGGCATCGTCACCCGCCGTCTTCTCTTCCATTGTAATTATTATTATTATATTATTACTTGTGCTCTGTGACATGTCTGTCTATTTTTTAATGTGAGGACTGCGGATGGAAACTAGCTCTGAGCTAAATCCGGCACATTTACAGGACGCCACGGCGTTAACTGTTCATGAATGTGACTGTCCTCAATCAAATAAACAAACAATAAACACTAACCGTGTGTCTGTGCCACAGAGACGGATCTGACGCTGGTGATCGGCGCCAACGACACGGTGAACTCTGCAGCTCAGGAGGATCCCAACTCCATCATCGCCGGCATGCCGGTCCTGGAGGTCTGGAAGTCCAAACAGGTCGGTCAAGTTCACCAACACGCCGCCACGTCACGTCACGCACCAACAGGATCGGTGCATTTTTATCTGTGTGGTAACTAGGGTTGTGAATACGTATTCAGAAGTTCACAGATAACACTTTGATCCTGAATAGTTTTTCTGTCTAAAGTTTCTCCTCCTCATTCAGGAGCTTTTCTCTAAAGATAAAAAACGTTTGGTTCACACTCCAACACAGTAGGTGGCGCTAATGCACCTTAACGTTGCTGCGCCGCCATAGAAGCACAACACCAGTAGAACAAACTGGTAACCGGGGTAACCGGGGTGGTGGTATTGAGTCAGAAGCAGAGAAAAGTCACTCCATTATGAAAAACGGTGAAGAAGAGAGTAGTTGCCAGAAATTCAAAGAAGGAGGAGAAGACGAGAGTAAACACTGAACATTTAAAAATGGTGCAGAATCTGGAGAAGATATGTGAGTTGGTGAGAGGGAACATACATTTAATGTTGGTGCCGGTAATGACACCATCGTTGACATGGCAACGCTTGCCGTGTCAACGACACTGTCATTTATGACACACACTGCCCCCTAGAGGATAAGTTGCACTACGTCCATAAAAACGGTGAAACCGGACGGAGGAATGTAGGCCAGTTATGGAGAGAACGGTTGGTACGGATGGACGGATTTCGCCTCGATCAGGAAGTATAAAGCAGCTTAAAGCGGAAGTTAGCCGGCTAGCTCGGCGTAGCGCTAGGTCGGCTGAAGTCAGTGCGCCCACTTCCGGTTTCTTCCCGAATACAAATCTGAAGTTTTTTTTTATTAAAAGAACGAATCCGAATCCAAAAAGAGCACTGGCTGTAGCTGCACCCCTAGTGGTGACGCAGAGGAAAGTCTCTAGAGGTGTGCGTACGTTTCTAGTGTTTGATATCTCCGTGGTAACGTAGAGGAAAGTCTCTAGAGGTGTGCGTATGTTTTCAGTGTTTGATATCTCCGTGGTAACGCAGAGGAAACTCTCTAGAGGTGTGCGTACGTTTCTAGTGTTTGATATCTCCGTGGTAACGTAGAGGAAACTCTCTAGAGGTGTGCGTACGTTTTCAGTGTTTGATATCTCCGTGGTAACGCAGAGGAAACTCTCTAGAGGTGTGCGTACATTTCTAGTGTTTGATATCTCCGTGGTAACGTAGAGGAAACTCTCTAGAGGTGTGCGTACGTTTTCAGTGTTTGATATCTCCGTGGTAATGTAGAGGAAAGTCTCTAGAGGTGTGCGTACGTTTTCAGTGTTTGATATCTCCGTGGTAACGTAGAGGAAACTCTCTAGAGGTGTGCGTTCGTTTTCAGTGTTTGATATCTCCGTGGTAACGTAGAGGAAACTCTCTAGAGGTGTGCGTACGTTTCTAGTGTTTGATATCTCCGTGGTAACGTAGAGGAAACTCTCTAGAGGTGTGCGTACGTTTTCAGTGTTTGATATCTCCGTGGTAACGTAGAGGAAACTCTCTAGAGGTGTGCATTCGTTTTCAGTGTTTGATATCTCCGTGGTAACGTAGAGGAAAGTCTCTAGAGGTGTGCGTACGTTTCTAGTGTTTGATATCTCCGTGGTAACGCAGAGGAAACTCTCTAGAGGTGTGCGTACATTTCTAGTGTTTGATATCTCCGTGGTAACGTAGAGGAAACTCTCTAGAGGTGTGCGTACGTTTTCAGTGTTTGATATCTCCGTGGTAACGCAGAGGAAACTCTCTAGAGGTGTGCGTACATTTCTAGTGTTTGATAACTCCGTGGTAATGTAGAGGAAAGTCTCTAGAGGTGTGCGTACGTTTTCAGTGTTTGATATCTCCGTGGTAACGTAGAGGAAACTCTCTAGAGGTGTGCGTTCGTTTTCAGTGTTTGATATCTCCGTGGTAACGTAGAGGAAACTCTCTAGAGGTGTGCGTTCGTTTTCAGTGTTTGATATCTCCGTGGTAACGTAGAGGAAAGTCTCTAGAGGTGTGCGTACGTTTTCAGTGTTTGATATCTCCGTGGTAACGTAGAGGAAACTCTCTAGAGGTGTGCGTTCGTTTTCAGTGTTTGATATCTCCGTGGTAACGTAGAGGAAACTCTCTAGAGGTGTGCGTACGTTTCTAGTGTTTGATATCTCCGTGGTAACGTAGAGGAAACTCTCTAGAGGTGTGCGTACGTTTTCAGTGTTTGATATCTCCGTGGTAACGTAGAGGAAACTCTCTAGAGGTGTGCGTACGTTTCTAGTGTTTGATAACTCCGTGGTAACGTAGAGGAAAGTCTCTAGAGGTGTGCGTACGTTTCTAGTGTTTGATATCTCCGTGGTAACGTAGAGGAAAGTCTCTAGAGGTGTGCGTACGTTTTCAGTGTTTGATATCTCCGTGGTAACGTAGAGGAAACTCTCTAGAGGTGTGCGTACGTTTCTAGTGTTTGATATCTCCGTGGTAACGTAGAGGAAACTCTCTAGAGGTGTGCGTACGTTTTCAGTGTTTGATATCTCCGTGGTAACGCAGAGGAAACTCTCTAGAGGTGTGCGTACATTTCTAGTGTTTGATATCTCCGTGGTAACGTAGAGGAAACTCTCTAGAGGTGTGCGTACGTTTTCAGTGTTTGATATCTCCGTGGTAACGTAGAGGAAAGTCTCTAGAGGTGTGCGTACGTTTTCAGTGTTTGATATCTCCGTGGTAACGTAGAGGAAAGTCTCTAGAGGTGTGCGTTCGTTTTCAGTGTTTGATATCTCCGTGGTAACGTAGAGGAAAGTCTCTAGAGGTGTGCGTACGTTTCTAGTGTTTGATATCTCCGTGGTAACGTAGAGGAAACTCTCTAGAGGTGTGCGTATGTTTCTAGTGTTTGATATCTCCGTGGTAACGCCTCACCCCCCCCCCCCCCTCTCTGCAGGTGATTGTGATGAAGAGGACTCTGGGTGTCGGCTACGCGGCCGTGGACAACCCCATCTTCTACAAACCCAACACGTCCATGCTGCTGGGCGACGCCAAGAAGACGTGTGACGGCCTGCAGGCCAAGATCAGGGACGTCTACTACTGATGATGTGGCGCCGAGCTCAACACACAGCTGTTTTTCTGTTGTTTTTCAAAATAAGGGACGTGAATGAATAAATTTAAAAAATGTGCATTGATTTGTAAATAAAAATATTTCATGGAAACATCCCAGTCCCTCTGTTATATTCCTTTTTATTACTCAAACATCAAACATCCATGATTCACATTTGGCATTTTCTTCTCCTTCTGCGAACAGATGTCAGCGTGTCCTTTCAAAATAAAACGTCATAAAGCTGCTTGTGAATCCAGTTCATTGGAGCCAATTAAACAATAAAAACACAAAAACATCATTTCTGTTCAGCATTTCCCTGCAGATATTTTGGCCTTGTTGACGACGGCGTGCAGGAAGGAGTAGAAGAACAGCAGGTTGTCGTATTCCCCGTGGTATTCCCGGCCCAGGCAGAGCTGGTGGAAGTCCTTCAGGAAGTAGTAGATGGCCTCGATGGTGGCCAGGTAGGTGTCTGGTTTCCCCTTCTGGTGGCGCCAGAAACAGGTTTTCCTCGTCTTCAGCTCCACCTGCAGCAAATCTGAGGAGGCGGCCGACAGCAGAAGATTTGTTTCATTTTTTAGATAGATGGATTTATTTATTTGTCCTTTTCAGGAGAATTGTTTCCACCTTCCATACATACAGCCTCAAACTACATAACATTTACGTGCATTCCCACATTTCATACAAATAAAACCCCACACCTTACCTATTTTCCCACATTCCCCATGAATTATATTCTTTTCATTCTCTTATTCAGTTCTGTAATGGCATATGGGATGAAGCTTCTGTTGAATTTTATTTTCTAACTATTTTTTTATTGTGCCATATAGTGTAAAGACATACAGATACTACAGACAAACTACAGGGGTGCAACGTGGGTGACTAACAAATAACAGTATCATACAAACAAGACTTCAAATAGGCAAACAGAAAGGAGACAAGAACAAAACAAGACACATATATACATATGATAATAGCAATAAAATTAGTAAATTGCATTAGTAAAATGAAAAAAGAAAAGAAAAAAGTATATATAATGAAGAAATAAATACAAATAGAATGTGAAAATAAAGAATAAAAGGTAGGTAAAGGTTTTTTTTTTCTCTTGTGAGAGTGTGCATGTACGTGTGCATGTGCATGTATAATGTGTGTGCGTGTGAGTGTGTGCACCTGTGTGAATGACTTCTTGTGTAAGATTGCAGAGAAAGTGCAGAGGGAATGAGAGAATGTGATGGAAGTATGAGAAGGAGGTGGAGACTATTTCTAACTATTTTCAAACCAGCGTTCTGTACCGTCGGCCAGAGGGAAGGAGTGTTCTTTTTTTTTTAAATCGATTTTGGGACATTTTATATCGATTCTGAATCGTATTGAATGAGAATTGTGATGTTTTTGGCCCAGCCCTGGGTGAGACCATGAGGAACATGTGGTGATTTTTACCTTGCAGCCTCTCGTCGGTGCTGATCTTGTTGGTCTGGTTCCAGGTGCTGTCGATGAAGACAACCCTGTGGAGGGGCAGCCCCCCCGGCCCCCCCGGCCCCCCCTCGGGGTTCTTCTCCTCTTTCTCCTCCTCCTCGGTCTGTTTCTCACGTTTCAGCCTCTTGACGCTGCGTCGGTCAGAGTCGTTCGACCGGTCGATCAGACGCTGCATCATGTCCTGAACCGAGACGGCGTCGGGACCGGGGAACACCAGCACCGTCTGGTGTAAGAAAAAGAGAAAGAAAGGATGGATGGATGGATGGATGGACAGAAAGAAGTAAAAAGACAGATATGGGGTAGGTAGGTAGAAAGAAAGAAAGAAAGAAAGAAAGAAAGAAAGAAAGAAAGAAAGAAAGAAAGACAGAGAGAGGGATGGATGGATAGATAGCGATAGAGAGGGAAAGAAAGAAAGAAAGCAAGAAGTAAAAAGACAGAGAGGGTAGAAAGAAAGAAAGAAAAAAGAGAAAGAAAGAAAGAAGTATTAAGACAGAGAGACGAGGTAGATAGAAAGAAATACAGAAAGAGAAAGAAAGAAGTAAAAAGACACAAGCCACAATTCATTTATCACAAAGATTCCTAAATACCGTCACTTCCCAAAATAGATGATGTCAGAAGAACCATGTTGACAGATGTTCGCCAGAATTTAAAAAAAAAAAGATTAAAATAAACTTAAACACTTGGTAAAGATGACAGTTAATTCCCCTGAGGAATATAATTGGTAATAGATACTTAAAATATTTTGTGTAAATAATCGGCTTCGTAATTATTTAGACTATATTTGATTTTACACATTCATAGTGTTGGGAAATTAATTCATTAATGCATAATAATCGTGATAATCGTAACACCGTGACTATTTCTATCTATAACGGTGACATAGACAAGACAAAAAGAGAACTGATTTCATTACAACATGTTATTATTTCTACAGTTTGGATGAGCCGGGGAACTCACGGAGAGACAAATGCAGTTTGATAGAAGGAAAAGAAAGAAGATGAAGTTGAAGAGAAGAGAAGAGACAAGAAGAAGTGAAACTGTCAGAGGTAATAAACATGAGGCAGCCGGTCCGTGTTCCATTACTGTGAACCGTGCTGTGAAATGTGAACTTGTCAGACATTAATCATGAGGATAGAGCGACAGACCGGCTGGTAGAAAGTATAAAGTCATTACAGCTTCAGTCATGGAGGATCAGTGGATCAGTGGATCAGTGTGTACATGACAACAAATACAGCTGTGTGTGTTTCTCACAGGATCAAATGACTCAAATGACATGAAATATAAATGAATAAAACTAATATGACAAAGGTGGTTCAAATTAATGAATGTTTTCATGTTTCCTTGAGCTGCAGAGAAATCTAACTGACAGGTTCACTGTTTGTTTTAATAGTTAATCCATTAGTCTGGATTAGGGCTGACCTCCAAAAGTCGACTATTCGACGATTCGATTCGGAGGGGTCTGATTCGACTATGAACCTCGTAGTCGAATCTAGAGTGCCTAGAGAGAGAGAGTGGCGCCACCTCCGTTCACTGCAATGGTTCAGTTTTTTCACAGCAATGGCGGCGCATGGAGCCCCTCAAAAGTTCCCGGAAGTTAGCATAAGCTAACCGCCGCTCAATGTATTCCAATGGAGCAGCTGGTCGGAGCAGCACTTGTTCAAGCAGGGTGTCCGCGGGGTTTTAAAAAGTATTAAAAAGTGATAAATCAAAAAAGCAAAATTTAATGGCCTTAAAAAGTGATAAATTTGGTCCAAAGGTATTAATTTTAAAGAATAGGTATTATTTTTTTTCTTTTGGACAATGACTGGTTTTATTTTGATGAAATAGGCGTAATAAAATAAATAAAGCATTACTTGCTTGCCTTGCGCCGCTACTTCAAAAAAAAAAGGAGTGATATTGACGTCATATCAATTCATTGGCCGCTAGAAATCTAAAATCGTCTTCGCGCGCATAGTTGTCAGGCGGATAGAAGTGCTAGTGAATCTCTTCGGATTTTAGCGTGTGGCAAAACGTTTCGAATATGGGAAAATGCAAGTTTGCAGAAGACTTAAATTGAGATGACAGGCGCCTTGATGTAGCCTATGTGTGTGTCAATGTAGCTGCACGTCACGCGCCGCACATCCGATGTGCTCTTTTTTCATGCATTCGCGGCTCACAGCTCCATGAACCTTCTACCGCCAGCCCGGTGTTTAGTCGGACCGGGTCCGGGTCTGCTCCGTTTGAAAGGGCAGGAAGCCCCGAAGCGCTACAGATACAGACACCTGCAGCAGCTGCAGCTTCTACTGAGAGCTGAGGTCAGATGGAACGCACGTGAGACACAGACCGACGGTGCAGATGTGCGGACATTGTTGAAACTTTTCACACTGATGTAAAAAAAAAAACATATATATGGCCTACCACTGTGTTCTGTGACGGTAGAGACAGAACCAGGTATTTATTTAAAGAGTTAGTGAGGTGAGTTGGGTGAGGGAGGGAGGTGAGGAAGGAAGACGGAGCGAGGCAAACTGGGTGAGGGAGGGAGGGAGGGAGGTGGAGTGAGGTGAGTGAGTGAGTGAGGGGGGGGGGGCAGGTGAGGGTGGGATCAGGGGAGAGAGGCTGGTGATTGAGAAAGGCATGATAAGATATTTTATTTTTGATCAAATGTTCCTGATGACTTATGGATGATGCCCTGTTGTGCAACCGAGTCTCCTGGGTAATGGTAATGATGTAAGTAAGTGTTGGATGATAAAATCTATGTACATGTCATAAAATCTTTCTGATTGATACTTGGTGCAACTCGATGTCGTGGTGGTATTAAAAAAAATCTGAAGGTAGTGAAAAAAGGTATTAAATGGTAGTAAATTGACTCAAAGATTTGTGTATATACCCTGTCAAGGTAAAATGTTTAAAAAATGGCATTTTCATATCAGTAGTGCATCTGAATTAAATCGACATGAGTAATTAAGTATGTTGGCGGATTATCCCCGTCTAGATTTGAATATTTAGAGAATATTAACAGATAAAAGTTTAGGCTAGCACTCTGGCTAACGATAGCAACACATGCAACAGGCTGCTAAATGTAATTCTGTTCTCTAAATATAACTTAATCCAACGCTGTCAATTGTCAGACTAGTAGCGAGGTTAATGTATAGGGAGTGTGATTGCAGTTAAACATAAAATTAATATCATTGAGGCTGCAGAAAGATGGGTGAAGTTTATGATATGAGGACATTCTGGACTGCTGTCTCAAACATGGGAAAATGTTCTGATTTGCTAATTTATTTGTTAAACCACTGACTGATTAAAATACACATCTAGCCATGGCATGTTCTCAAGTAATCATACTAAACATTATATAAACTATTGGTCATATTATTTGATACACCTGTGCAACATCATGCAGTGCAGTATACCAGCTGTGCCATAAATTCTGCTTTCATAAATTTTATACATGTTCAGTTTTTGTTGACATCAGAAAAGTAGTGTTCATTGTACTTTATGTTATTTGTTGAGATCATTGTGTGTTGGACTGCATTATCTCAACAATTGTTGCTCATATTTTGCCTTCAAGTATTTTAATGGAGAGGAACACTGTTGAATGTAATGCACCCCAGCACAGCATCATCCACTATGACTCCCGTAAATAAACAGCAACTAGTGACTAATCACCTTTTTGACTATGTCAGCTATAACTAGAAATATATATTTTTATAAATGAAGAATGATTGGGCCAGAGCAATAAATAGTTAATCAATAATCATAGACATTGATGCTGTACATCAGGAGAACTGACGAGTAAGGACCAATGATCTTATAGCTCAGGAGTGATGATGACAAGGATGTAACATGTCTCTTATGTGTTAACTGTTTCACCAGATGTGGGACAACAGCCATGAAGAAGAAATGCCTGTCTGGTGTTGCTGGATGTGTCACCTATGTTTTATTCGACCCCAAAGGATTTCCACATGGCCTGCTTAGGGCTACCCATGTCGGTGGTGACATTTATTACATGTAGCCCAATGGATTCTGCCCTCTCTTGTCGTTGCTACTGTTTTAGGAGCTGTGATTCTGTGATTCTTCTTGCATTGTTTTTTTCCTGTTCTGCTCTGTTAATTAAAAAAAATATTAAACTTCCCAGTGGCGTGGTATTTGAAAGTGTGTGAAAGAGCAAATTGTTTGAATATGATTACCTCACATATTTTTTCATTGTTGAAATCTAGGTGTTTAAATTGCTCCTTCTGACTTTAGCCAGCCATGCTTTTCTCCTGTCCCTGTGTTTGGGGAAGCCATACATGTGCAGGCCTTTCTCTAAGCGACTGGAGCATCCCCGTGCAGCACAGCATACCATGGTGAAGACTATATTCAAGGACAACACAGCGGAAAGGACGCAAACAGCTTGACATGCTGATCTGTTTGACTTCTGTAGATCTGTTTTTAAGGAATTTATTGTGATATTAAGTGCACTGGGTAAAACATGACTCTGTTTATTATGCATCACTGAGTACAGTAAGTTTGGGATAAGTATACAGTTAACAAACAGTGATAAAATTCCATATATTTGCAATGAATTAAAATTAAACTTTAATTTATTTGCCATGGATTTTCTATTAGAGTTATCATGCTGTTGTGTAGTCAATTGTCAAATCATAGTCACTTGTTACTCTGCCTCAACCAAGTCTGAAAGTTAAAAAAAGAGGAAATATTACAGTTTTATTGCTGTCAACAACAGTAAGGGTTTAGTCAAGTTAACAGAGTTCAAAGCAACACAAGCATAGCCTAATAAGAAGAATATCAACAAATAGTGATAGAATTACGTGTATTTACAATGAATTCAAATCAAATTTTAGCATTTGCATGGATTTCCTATTTGAACACATCATTATGCAGTTGTGAGTCCAGACCTTCTTTTTACAGTCTATGGTTCAGACATGTTGTGAGTGACCTGTCAGTTTGCCTCATTCAAGTCTGAAAGTTTGATAAAAACAGAGAAAATGCTACGATTTTATTGCTGTTGATGACTGTAGGGGTTAAGTAAACTTAACAGTTAAAAGTAATTAACACAAGCATATAAATACCGCAAAACAAAGCATTTATTGACCGTTATTTAGCAATTATCGGGGTTTTCCTATTGCTTTCAATTGCCCGCCAAGCACTTCCGGGAACTTTCTGAGGCTACATGGACCACGTGATCGGCCAGCATTTTGAACTTCCGTTGTCGCCACTCTCTCTCTCTAGGCACTCTAGTCGAATCTAACCAAGACCGTACCATTCTGACTATATGGGGGTGCCTGTCAGTGCCCGATCCGTACCCGGAACACGATCCGTTCCAGCGCTTCTGCGCATGCGCCGTTTTACGGCATTAGCTTCAAAGCTATGCTAACTGATAGCCTAGCAGTAGAGCAGCTAAAAGTCCGCCGTAGCGTTGTTAAAACGTCACTTTATTAATTTTAAATATTTTTTCATGCGAGAAAGTCACAGTTTAGAGTCCTAATCTGTGGTCAGTTTATCCAACTGACGTCTGTTTGGAAGTTTGCTCCGGTTTTGGGAGAAGTGCAGAGCTAGCTGGGAGCAGAGCTGGGAGCATAGCTGGGAGTAGCCACCGGGAGCTAACGTTAGCTCGCTGCTCGGCTCATCTCAGAGGCAGCAGCCGGCCGGCTGAGGTGATTGACCGGTCACACAGACGTCGTCATGCCGGTGGAGAAAGCGAGCAGATTAATTTATGGTCTCATTGATTAGTTTGTGTAAATGAAAAGTGAAGCTTCGGGAGGAGCTGGTCAGAGGAGCAGTGCTGACTTGCTGCTGTCTGTATGTGCAGAAATCACCACATTTACATCAATAAATAAATGTTTTACAATTAACTGATCGGTCTACATTACATTTAATTTAATCAGAAATAGAACAGAGGGGAATTCGTTGCGACGTGCTTATGTTTTT
The DNA here is from genome assembly GCF_045865225.1 of Trachurus japonicus. Classification (NCBI taxonomy): domain Eukaryota; kingdom Metazoa; phylum Chordata; class Actinopteri; order Carangiformes; family Carangidae; genus Trachurus; species Trachurus japonicus. The sequence goes on from NC_140909.1 coordinate 522,425, forward strand.
CCTCATAGAACGTCTCTGTTTTCATCCATATCCGCGGTGTCTGCCGTAAACTAAAAGATGGGCGTGTGCATGCGCACAAGCGTCCTGGAACGGATCGTGTTCCGGGTACGGATCGGGCACTGACAGTGCCCACGGCTGCTGAGCATAAATTGTTACATAGAATGTCTTTTTTCGTTATAAAAAGCCTATTTTGATACAAAATCTGCCTACTTTCTGTTAATAAAGAGTTCAAAATGATGTGTGCGTTTAAACGGTAGTCTTAGCTTCTTACTACGTATTAATAAATCACCCACTGCAGTTGCACAATCAAATGAGCGGAGGTTTTTTTCTTTCAAATGAGCGGAGGTGAGCAGTAGGACCGTCAACGTCACGGTACTCAGAAGTCACTGCAGAACACTCACGGAGTGGCAAAAAGACGAGAGGCAGAGCCGCCAAAGTTTAAAATCAAGGAAGTCTGACAGTCTAACTTTGTCAGCATTTATCATGCATGACCTGACAGAACAGCAAAACATTGTGAGGATACATCTGACTTTGACCGAGTTACATTCAAGAACCTGCTTTCAATCACGGAAAATAAATTAACTCCAGCGGTGATTTTTTGGATGGATCAGCTGTGTTTACCGTTTCAAGTGTCAATAGTTCTGATGGTTAGACAGATGAATTAGTCTCTAACACATCCTAAAGTTTGACATGTCAGAGTTTTTCAGAAGAGGAACTTGTTTTTTTCCGACTTCCGAGTTGTAATGAACCATAAGTGTCGGGAGTCACAGCTGTAATCTCGTCCCTCTGCAGCCTGTCTGTCTCTCTGCCGGTGCCGCGGTCACACTGTGTGTGTTACAGGATTGATTAACGTAATGTACGGATTGTCGAGTCCTTCTGACCTCCGTTTGTTTTGATACTACATGTTTTACCCGGTTTCTCTGTGTCCACGACCACCGCTATCCTTCACCACGTTGAGGGATGAGGGATGACTCACAGTCCGAGCAAAAGGAGCGTTGTCCAGGGCAACGTGACATAAACGCATACCCTGGCTCACAATGGCTACTAAAAATCATCCAAAGTGTGGGAAATAAATAAAGGTATTTGTTTTACACCTACCATATTTTTTGGGTGGTTTAGCTCTTTTGTTTGAAACGGGAAAAGGTCGCAAATTTGCTGCTATCTAAAAAAAAAAAATAAATAAAAAAAAGGTTTGACGATCAGTCGACTACGGCAAAATCTGACGAATCAGATTCGACTATGAAAATCCTTAGTCGAAAACAGCCCTAGTCTGGATGATTACTTATTACTTTACTTTCTTATCTGCTGCAGAAAAGAGCAGTAAGAGTTATTCTTAACGGTTTTTACACTGTAAAAACTCTACATCTTTCCAAGAATATTTGTCTTATTTCTTGTCAAAATGTCTCAATTTTAATCAAAACTAATCTCTTTCCACATATATTTTGAATCTTTCCACATAAGACTCATCACCTAAAAATGAACTTGTTTTTAGATCATTTTCACGTGTTTCAAACTAATTTTCACTTGAAATAAGTAGAAAAATCTGCCAGTGAAAACAAGTTTTTTGTGTTTGTAATAAGGAAGAAAAACTTGCTCCACTATCAGATTTTTCTACTTATTTCAAGTGAAAATCTGCTTGAAAGAAGTAAAAAGTGTCTAAAAACAAGCTGCTTTTTATGTGATGAGTCTTATTTTTAGCATAATTAGATTAGTTTTGACTAGAAATTACATTTTAACTAGAAATAATACAAATATTCTTGGTAAGATTTTGAGTTTTTGCAGTGTATTTCTTTGGGTTTATTGAAAGTGGCCGATCTAAAAGATCTTCAGACCTTAAAAATAATGTTTGAAGCAAAGAACAGGACAAGTTCAAGCTGGAGGAAGAGGATAACAGATTAAAGCTCGATTTTAAACATACTCTACATTTGCAAGTTTAACTTTAAAACAAATGTGTATTTCTGTTGCAGGTGTAAAACTATGGCATTCACAAAACAAGGGACTAAGGCCCCATTCACATGGAGCGCCTGAAAACGCGTGCAAAACGCCAGCTGGAGCGTTTTGCATGTGTTTTTCAAAGCGCTTCTGAGCTCGCGTCTATGGTCGCGTCTGCCGTTACTAAGCAACCAAAAGAACCTGTCACATTTTTACATTTGTGTGGCGGTCTGGGAAAACCCGTCGGATGTCGCGGACGTTCGATTGTGGCAAATAGCCAAAATAGGTGAAAAAGTACTATTTCCACGATTTTGATATTTTGTGTGATTCTGGTACTTTGAACTCCCTACTACATCGTGGTGAATAAATATTTTAAGAAAACAAAACAGGAAGTACTTATTTTTATGTTTTTATGGCGAGTAGAGCGTTTCGTTTCCAGCTGAGCCACAGCACAGCTGAGCCGCAGCAGCAGCGCTAGAGGAGAGGACGTCCGTTGTTATTGTTGAGGTAACATTCAAGGACCCTCGGAAAGCAGAGAATCCCACGATTCAGATGCTTTTTTACAGCTCGTCTTCATCATAAACGGTTCGGGAGGTTTTATTTTTGTTGTTGATGTTTTGTAAAACTTGTGCAAGTGCCGATGATAAATTCGGTTTAGCGCCGATGCTACGTTCGGATTAGCATCGATGCTACGTTCGGATTAGCATCGATGCTATGCTAGGTTAGCGTCTGTTCCCGTACCACGTGATTACACGTACCCTATACGGCCCCTTCTTGTCACAGAGGCACCATTCAGGGACCCTCGGAAAGCAGAAAATCACACGATTCAGATACAGTTTACAGCTAATCTCTATCATAAACGGTTCAGAAGCTGTTTAATGTTTTGTAAAACACTCGTCTTTAGAGGGTGAAAACAGCAACGTTCTAGTTAAAGCCATTTTTCTCACTTTTCAGTTTGTTGGTCATAATAGATTAAAATGCCCATAACTTTTGATCTGAAAGGGCTATCTCAGTTATTCAAACAGTTATGAATGGCTGAAAACTTCTAGTTTATGGAAATATCAAAAAATAAAAATGTCAAAATCCCACCATGTGAAGGGTTTTCCCAGGCCACCACACATTTAGTGGTGACGCTTCTGTCATTTAACCAGGAACTGAGTAAACACAGAGCTGATCAGATTTCAAGCACCATGAATCCCTCTCAGCAGCTTCACTGCTCCATCTGTCTGTCTGTCTGTCAGTTTGAACGGAGGACTCACCGCCGTGTGGAGAGGAGGGAGGCCAGACGTGAACTCCCTACCTTGTGTCTAATAAAAGTTAAAAATGTGGTTAAATGTACTGGACGGGCACGGAAAAAAAGGCGCCTTGCACCGCGTGCGCGGCGCGTCGGCGTCGCTTCGGATTTTGCGCGGTTACATTGAAAACAATGGAAACGCTCGCGCAAAAGACGCTCCATGTGAATGGGCTCTCAGAAGTCGTAAGCAGATCTGAGTTTAAGATGTTTAAAAAAGAAAAAAGAAGTGCCAAAGAAAAAGATGAGAAAGAGAAAAAGAAAAGATAGATGAGTTGTGTTCGTTGCTAATACGTTTCCTCGTCTTTAATTCTCTGAAATACTGAGCGGTGTTGGTGTTAATGCTAAGCTAATGTAATTATAACTATAGAAAGGAGCGGTGTTGGTGTTAATGCTAAGCTAATGTTATTATAACTATAGAAAGGAGCGGTGTTGGTGTTAATGCTAAGCTAATGTAATTATAACTATAGAAAGGAGCGGTGTTGGTGTTAATGCTAAGCTAATGTTATTATAACTATAGAAAGGAGCGGTGTTGGTGTTAATGCTAAGCTAATGTAATTATAACTATAGAAATGAGCGGTGTTGGTGTTAATGCTAAGCTAATGTTATTATAACTATAGAAAGGAGCGGTGTTGGTGTTAATGCTAAGCTAATGTTATTATAACTATAGAAAGGAGCGGTGTTGGTGTTAATGCTAAGCTAATGTTATTACAACTATAGAAAGGAGCGGTGTTGGTGTTAATGCTAAGCTAATGTTATTACAACTATAGAAAGGAGCGGTGTTGGTGTTAATGCTAAGCTAATGTTATTACAACTATAGAAAGGAGCGGTGTTGGTGTTAATGCTAAGCTAATGTTATTACAACTATAGAAAGGAGCGGTGTTGGTGTTAATGCTAAGCTAATGTTATTACAACTATAGAAAGGAGCGGTGTTGGTGTTAATGCTAAGCTAATGTTATTACAACTATAGAAAGGAGCGGTGTTGGTGTTAATGCTAAGCTAATGTAATTATAACTATAGAAAGGAGCAGGTATCATACGTTTTTCTTCATCCTGTATGGTATCTTAAAGGGACATTGTGTATAAATTCCTCCATCTAGCGTTGTGGTTGTATATCTCAAGCAACTCAATCGTATTTTTCATGCTGCATTCACGTGAAATTGGGCAGACGGCAGACGGACGACAGCCGCTAACTGACCTTGTCCTTGTGGTATTCTGGGATGCAGGGGTAGGGGTAACTGACCTTGTCCTTGTGGTATTCTGGGATGCAGGGGTAGGGGTAACTGACCTTGTCCTTGTGGTATTCTGGGATGCAGGGGTAGGGGTAACTGACCTTGTCCTTGTGGTATTCTGGGATGCAGGGGTAGGGGTAACTGACCTTGTCCTTGTGGTATTCTGGGATGCAGGGGTAGGTGTAGATGGTGACGTCGCCTGGTGCCAGGATCTTGGCGTGGACCGCCGTGCTTTTCCCGTCCGTCTCGTTGGGATGTTTGATGATGTCGATCTTCACAGGAAGCTGATCACAAAACAAACAATGGCTGGTTTACAAACCACATACTACCGTACTGCATACTACATACAAACAGGTGAACAGCTGTTTTATTTCCCGCTCTAGTGCTGTTATTACGTAACTTTATTAAGTTTTAATATGTTTTCATGTGAGAAAGTAACTGTTTAGACCCCAAATCTACGGCCAGTTGATCCAAACGACGGCTGTTTAGAAGTTTGCTCCGATGTTTTTCAGAGAAGTGAAGCTCTGCAGCGACCGGGACATCACAGAGACAGCAGCCGGTCTGCAGAGCTGCTCGGCCGGCCAACCTCCGTCCTCATCCCGGGGGAGAAAACCATCGCTAATTAACTTACCCACAGGTTTTTAGAGGTTTACCACTGGCTGGTTACATTATTTTTAGGTTATTGCATTTCTTTTCCTTTTTTATGTATTATATGTTTATTTATTCTTTATATATACACATTTTCTGTTTTGGCCTTATGGGGAGTACTGACCTTGATGAGGGGGATGTCTTGGTGGCCGACGCCCACTAAGCAGCAGCAGGTGTAGCAGAAAAACATCCTGGAGCCTCCACACGTGGAGCACTTCACCCTGCCCCTCTGCTGCGCCGCCTGCAGCGCGCCGTGCGAGGCCAGCTGCAGGCCGAGCAGCGGCGGCTTGTCTGATGCATCACCACCGCAGACTGTTGTGTTGTCCCGGCAACCGCTGGGATGGAGTCGCTGGTCGGGGTCCAAGTCGCTCATGCTGCTGCTCGCTCTTTAAACGTTGGGCCGCCGCCGCCGTGCATTCATAGCTGAACAACGACAACAGACACACAAAAACACAAAAACACAAAGACGCACATGTCAGCGGACGGACGGACAGCCGTAATCCAACATTTACATGAAGCTCAGAGAGAAAAGAGGCAATAATGTGGAAAAGCCATTAAAAGAAGCCCTGAGGTCACGTTATGAATATAAATATCACATTTTTCTGTGGTGAGGAGATGTTGTTGGACCGTTGGAGTTTAAAAAGCTGCGATGAGAAGACGAAGCTGCTGGTTTCAGTCTTATAAGGACACGCAGCCGCTGCAGCGGCGGCTCAGACTGGGTTTAAATAACAGAAAAAACATGAAAATAACAAACTAAAAGAGACTCTGCATGGAGTTCACTTCTGTTTGAACGTTTCTGTATTTTCATGTTTGAATCTTTACAGGTCCAAAAGGTTTTCACTCATTTATCATCTCTGTTTCTTGGCTGTTTACTTTACTTTTTCTTTTCTGGACCATTTTTCCCGGCAGACACTGAATTATTATTATTATGATTATTAAACCATTGAGTTTCTTTCTGGCCGTGTTTATCAGTTCATTTAAGGGAAATGATCACTGCTTATTAGGGATGAGGGGAACCAGCACCTGTTTTCAGTTCTTTTTGTGTTTATGTGAGTGTATTAAAGTTATTTTAGTAACATTTTTGAATATTTATTACTTCTCAACAACATTACAACTCCTCAGCCTTTAGGAGTATTTTATGTTTTAGGGATGGGAAATGAAATGATTTTCGAATAATCAAATAGTCATTCAATGAAAAAAAAAGAAGAAAATTAATAGTTCATGAGACTATTGTGTCTGAAAAATGTAAATGTTCCCTTTCTACTGCGGCAGAAGGAGAAACATGGAAAGACTCAAACCAGGAATTTGGTTGGTAGCAGAAAAGTGCAGAGTTCTGTCCCCATCCCGACTAATGCTAAAATCCACTGATGTTTCCTGAAACCACAGTCGAGTTTTCATGTCGCGACAGCATCAACTCACAATGAATTTAGTCTCTATCGACCAGATAAACACAAAGAAAACAGAGAATAACCTCCCAATGGTGTGAAATAAGATCAATAAAATAAATGAGCTACATCCATGTGAAGGGTAGGCTACATATCATCATTTGGTTCAAACTAATTTCAAACAATCAAACAATTTAGAAAATTACTTTTTCAATGAGTTTTTTTAATAATTAGTCCTGATGTCGGTTTATTAGGAACATCTATGTATAATTAATTATTTCATGGATTATAATGTCTGTACTGAAACACCGACTGACTGACAAACCAACCGGATGTCATTTTACTGAGGAAGGACGGAGGCACTGGTGTTGCATTCAGGTGCAGTCAGGCAGACGGCCGTCGGCAAACCAACCGGATGTCATTTTACTCCACCAGAGAAAGACGGTAAAACAATACCACATCACCATGACAACATGTTGTCAGACCACTTGTTTATCCTGTTACATGCAGCGTCTGTTGTCTGTCTGACGTCTGCCCCATTTCACCTGAATGCAACATCAAGAATACGTTCAGATATGCAACCGCACCGCTAGATGGGGGGGATTCCTACGTACTATACCTTTAACTATAGTTTAGATTTTTACGTCCAATCATCTTCTATCTTTGTAGCTGAGGAGGAATAATGTAAATATCCAGACACATGGTTGTTACTATGACGACTGGGACTGAGACAGAGATGAACTCATCACTATAACACTACTGTCACCGCAGTAAAGTTAGTTTGAAGTTGGATATCTGACAGACATTCGCTCCTTCTCAATACATTAAACATTCATAAAACATACGAGATGTTTTTAAATGCAATAACAACAGGTGTGTGTCATAGAGCAGACTTAGATCTTCCACTACCATCCTGTGTTTGAGCCAACAGGTCACAATTATTCAGTTCTAACGCTCATATTTACTGTATAAAATACATTAAAAATTCATGTGACCTGTTGACTCAAAACCACCACATGATGGTGGAGCAAGCTGCTCTATAACACACACCTGTTGTTATTGCATTTAAACACATTTACTATTTTATATTAACTTTTAATATATTTTATACAGTAAATATGAGCATTAGCGCTCAATGTGACTCAAACACAGGATGGTAGAGCTAAGCTGCTCTATGACACACACCTGTTGTTACTGCATTTGAACACATGTAATATTTTCTATGAATTTTTAATGTATTGAGAAGGAGCGAATGTCTGTCAAATTTAAAACTAACTTGTTCCTGCACCGACAAACACGCTGCATTTACACACGTGTAGCTGCAGACAGGACAGTGATGAACACACACACACACCGACCTGTTCCTGTTAGCAGTTAGCAGTTAGCTCCGGTTAGCTCCTGTTAGCTGTTAGCAGTTAGCTCCAGTTAGCTCCAGTTAGCCTCAGTTAGCTGCTGGTACCAGACCCAGTCACCCAGCAGCTGCAGTCAGAGGAAACAGCCCGAGGACCGGAGAGCAGCTCGGTGTGAGTCGGTGTGAGTCGGTCTCTACAGCGGACAGCTCCCGTTCCTCCGGTCGGTCCCTGTCGGTCCCGTTAGAGCAGAATATTATGGTCTGTTTAGACCATAGACTGTTTATAAAAGAGGTTTAGACCATAGATGTATAGATCCTCACCGGAAGTGTCCTACCGGAAACAGCGTCTGACTCTGAGTGAGTGACAGGAAACACAACAGACTTGAGCCCTCTGTACCATACCAATATAATACATCCATGTCTGTACCACAGTGAGAGAGGAGGTGACTGCAGCAGCAGCATCACACCAGGGGAAAACAGCTGATGATCTGGTAAAAGTCTGTCTGGGAGAAGATCCACACTTTACTAAATTAGCTGCACAATATGTAACATTCTGCCATTTAATATTGTTGTTGTTTTTATTATTATTTAAGAACAATATGTGTATGTTTTATATATAACAACTTGCAACAGTCTAATGATGCCCAATCTTACCACACACACACATTATTTATTTTTTGTTTCATGTGAGTGTGGCGGATTAGCTCAATGTTTTACACCAATCGTTCACTTTGTGATAAAAGCATGACATTTGGTGGATGTGTTGGTGAATATGTTTCAAACAAATCTGGATATTGGGCCACCTCAAAAGCGCCCCCTAGTGGCCGTGGCATCCATTTGTTATGTGAATAAATGAATGATGAATAAAAACTGCCCTTTTAATAATACCAACTGGTGATGTATTGTATATTGTTGGAAAGCCTGATTAGTCACCTTTACAACGAGGTGCAGCTTGTAAGGATCGTGCATTCATGGAATGAGCAACGGGGCTAAACGTGTGGGTAGCGCCCCCCAAAAATGTGCATCCCCTGTGGGGCGGATTAGCTCAATAAATCACAACAATTGTTTATTTTGTGACAGAAGCACAACATTTGGTGGATGTGTTGGTGGATATGTTTCAAACATTTTTGGTTTTTAAGGACCCTTAAGATGTCTACTTAAGATTTTTGATTGTTGCCCGGGTCAACTGATGTTCCATGGGGGGTTTTTCGGTGGCCATTTTGAATTTATGTCTGCACGAATGGTGAAAATGCCAATTTTCATAACTCCTAAACCAGACATCATACAAAGACAAATGAACACACTTTTTCATATAATTATGACACCAGGAATCAAATGGAAGGGTCGCTGAGATGGTAAAACCACTCTTTATCAGAGAAAAAATGAACTCTCCAGTAGTGTTTTTGTATAAATCAATTGGTCGCTCCAACACATAGGCTATGGGTCATTCCATGAAATCGGTAACTTTATAACTTTGAAAAGTTCAAATTTAAACTATATTTAATTGCTACTTTTTAAGTAGCCAGGAATCAAAGAAAGTTTAAAATGACAAGAAATTATGTTGTGCCATCTCAGGCTGTGGAATTTAATATTTTATTACAATTTTAATGTTTTCCTAATCCTGTCAACCCTGTTACCGACATAAACTTTACAATATACAGTATTTCTAGTTAGAGATTATTGAGAATATTTTCTATACATAGTCTATATAGTTTTAATTATAATGGTAACAGTTGAAATTCAATTTTTAAAAACATTTTTTATCAAATTAATGACAACAACATGGTTGAAGTTATGGTAACAGGGTTGACAAGAGTAATAGATGACAGGACACACATTCTATTGTCTACACTGCAAAGGTAACAGGGTTGACAGTAACAGGGTTGACTATTTCAAGCTAATTTGCCCATTGCTAGCTGAAATAAATGCTAGCTAAAGGGCAAGCTATGTGCTTTGAAAGGTAATTACCTGTAGATATCGATTATATTATGAGAAATAGAAAATTGTTTAGATTTAAATGTTAAAAAGTGGTAACAGGGTTGACGTTGTATGCTTGTCCCCCCCTGTCCAACCTTGAAAAAACATCAAAAATAGCACATAAGAGATGAGAGAAAGCTACTTGTTACTGAGCTGTTAGCATCCTGGGTAAGAGATGATGCAAACTCCTGTCAACCATGTCAAATCTGGGATGTACCATTGTTTTTCAAGGGTTTTTTGGTTAGGGTAACAGGGTTGACATAAAATCAGACACCGATAAATTGGTAAATATTTATAATAATTAATATATATTATTACCAAAAATTTCATGGAATGACCCATATAGTTTTGTTGCTCATTCCATGAATGCACAACCCTTACAAGTTGTACCTCGTTGGAAAGGTGACTAATCAGGCTTTCCATCGGCCTAAAAGACAGCACCAACCGGAATTATTAAAAGGGAGAAATTATGGACTGATAAAACATTTCCAAACTTTTTTTGGGGTAATTTATACTAAAATACTACACGAGAGTTTATTTTTCTCTGATAAAGAATGGTTTTACCATCTCAGCGACCTTTCCATTTGATTCCTGGTGTCATAATTATATGAAAAAGTGTGTTTGTCTTTGTATGATGTCTGGTTAAGGAGTTATGAAAATTGGCATTTTCACCATTCGTGCGGACATAAATTCAAAATGGCCACCGAAAAAACCCACCATGGAACATCAGTTGACCCGGGGAACAATCAAAAATCTTAAGTAGACATCTTAAGGGTCCTTAAAAACCAAAAATGTTTGAAACATATCCACCAACACCTCCACCAAATGTTGTGCTTCTACCACAAAATAAACAATTCTTGTGATTTATTGAGCTAATCCGCCCCACAGGGGATGCACATTGTTGGGGGGCGCTACCCACACGTTTAGCCCCGTTGCTCCTTCCATGAATGCACGATCCTTACAAGCTGTACCTCGTTGTAAAGGTGACTAATCAGGCTTTCCAACAATATACAATACATCACCAGTTGGTATTATTAAAAGGGCAGTTTATATTAATCATTCATTTATTCACATAACAAATGGCTGCCACGGCCACTAGGGGGCGCTTTTGAGGTGGCCCAATATCCAGATTTGTTTGAAACATATTCACCAACACATCTACCAAATTTCATGCTTTTATCACAAAGTGAACGATTGTTTAGCTAATCCGCCCCACCATATGTATAAGAGAGAGAGAGAGAACTTGATCAGCACACACATGCAGCTCTCACACACACACACACACATAGGGTAAATAATTTCATGTATACTTTTTATTTATTTGTATATTGTTGTATATATTTGGTTTCATGAGTTGTATTGTGTCATTGATTCCTAATGCTTTGTATTTTAACTGTCATGCCAGTAAAGCAAATTTGAATTTGAATTGAGACTGAAAATCATAGCTGCTGCTCAGGGATGGGTCGGTCCGGGCTATTTTTTGGCAAATTCTGAGCAACAAACAGGAGAATAGGAAGACAGGACAGTTATAAGACCTTATAATGTTCATTTTGCACCAGTTGAGAATTGAACCCCCAACTTCAGGAACCAAACACCGTTGTCTATCACTCTGAGCTAATTGACAAGTGACAGTTCAACAGTGGCTTCACAAACTGAGTAAGTTATTCACTGTCGTGCAGGCAGATTTGAAACCACTGTAAAAAAAAAAAATCATTTTCTGAGGTAAAATTCTGATATGTTTTTGTTAAACATCATCTACCATGACTCTAAGATTTTGTAGAAAGAGACTAGCCTATATTGATGCAATATCCTTATCACTCTTGCTGGGGCTTAAACCCACATGGTCTGACACCAAGAACCAGCTGCTAACTCACTGAGATAATAGTCTGGAAGAGCAACAAGGTGTGTGACTTCTCAAAGAGAGCAGGCAGCAGCTGTCAGGGTTGTGCCCCTCCTGGGGGGGGGGCGAGGGGGGCACATGTCCTTGGAGCTGAGTGAATCTGGCATCATGGGGTCAGACGTTTCTGTAAAGTTTGGTGAGTTTTCACCCATGGGAAGTAGGACTTCCTAGGAAGAAGAAGTAGAAGAAAGAAGAATTCCTGAATACAGTAATGATCTAGGCTATAAGTTAGATAACCTGAATATACAGTAGCCTATATATTTTTAACAATTAAACAATACGGTAGCCTATACTTAAAAAATCTAATTAGATTAATTTATTTGATGAATCCAGATTACTTTCCTTCGTACCATAGGCTATTTTGACTGGTTTTAGTCTCTGGTCTCCACTGGTCTCTACTGGTTTTAGTCTCTGATACATTATATTATTATAATATAATATAATATAATATAATATAATATAATATAATATAGCCTAATATAATATAATATAATATAGCCTAATGTAATATTATATTATATTATATTATATTATATTATCATGTATTATATTATATTATATTATATTATATTATATTATAATATTGTATGCAGTGGTCCTGTCTGGGAGGCTCTGCCAGCAGTTGATGCCCCTTAAAGGTGCATTGCACCAACAAAAGACTGGTTTGACAGATATTCCTCCAGTGTGAGTCGATCAAAGGGAAAACTAATATGAAATATCAATCTGCTCTCAGTAGGCTACTCGGTGAGATGTAAAGCAGATTGTTTTATGCCAGATTTCAGAGATACCTGAGCTGTCAATCACACGCAGACTCGCATGGCAACCAGATGTTACCCTTAGAAACCTGCCAGTGTGTTATAGCGGTAGTATTAGATCTTCCTACTCCTTTTACCAACGTGTCATGTGTTCACTCTCCGTCCTCAGGGTCTTCTTGTCTTCATGTCAGTAGATTAAGGCATAAAATAACCTAAACATAAAAATATATACAAGTGTAGATAAACAGAGCTATCCACATTTTTCTGAACGTCAAAAACGTAGCCTGTTTTACCTGTTTTGCTCTTCCGGTGGAATTTTATGTTTACGTTTCCATGGTTTCAGTAGACGCGGTAAATGCATGGATCTTTTGGATATTATTATTAGGCTTTTATTATATTATTATTATTGGATATTTTTTTCAATGTAAATCTGTAAAACGCATGGATCATCACAGCAGCTTTTAACAGTGGATATCACACAGACTGACATCCGTGTTAAAAGCCAGCGTTAATAGATCCATGCGTTTACCGCAACTATGACAACGACTGAAACCATGGAAACGGAAACGTACAATTCCACCAAACTGGCAAAACCGGCTTCTTCTGGTTTTGACCATAGATGACGTTCAGAAACTTGTGGATAGATGAATCTTTGGCTTTTAAACCAAAAAACTAAAGTTACTGAAATAAAACTTTATTTACATTACAGATTATATGTCCAAAACAGATCCTCATCTGAACAACACATTCAGTCTGAACTCTGAATTGAGAAGTTTTACCACTTTTTATAGATTTTTCAAAATGTTACCAATTTCTCCTAGATTTATTTCAGTCTTAGTGAAGTGCTGTTCAGCTTGATGAGGTGTTGGAGGTTTCAGGAGACGATGCTGCTGCTCTGATCGTTTTGTTCTTCGTAGCTTCTCAGCGATGACAGAGTAATCAGTTACTTTAAGGCCTTCGACGGCAGAGTAATCAGTTACTTTAAGGCCTTCGACGGCAGAGTAATCAGTTACTTTAAGGCCTTCGACGACAGAGTAATCAGTTACTTTAAGGCCTTCGACGACAGAGTAATCAGTTACTTTAAGGCCTTCGACGGCAGAGTAATCAGTTACTTTGAGGCCAAAAGAATATCAAACTGCACAAAATGGAGACCAACAAATCGATATATTTGACTTCTAATGCATCTCTGCATTCAGAGCATGTTCACTAAAGTGAATAAATATCAAACTGCACAAAATAAAGACCCACAAAACAAAACCAGATTCACTGCATCAGGCCACATTAATAAGAAACTGATATCTTTGCATTCAGAGCAAATGGAGCAAATAATCAGAAAGTGAGGAGGAGCATTACAACTGCATGTGTTCACGTGTCTCCTGCCTTTCAAAATAAGTTATTTTTCAAAATAAAAGACATGTCCAACATCAGATGTGCATGAAATATTATTTACTTTTTTGACCAGCTGTCCGCGACCCGTCCAGAACAGGTCTAGACCCACTTCTGGGTCCCGACCCACCAGTTGAGAACCACTGGACTAGGGGACAAAAACTCCACAGTTCTTCCTTCTCACGAGGGTTTATTTATTGAAACTTTTCTTCAAGTTACAACGAAACATAAAAACTGTGTATCAATCCAGAATCAGGCGATAATCATTAGTATGATTAGCACGGTTATCTCTCCTCGCCTTCATAATCATAACTGAACCAAATTACGCACACATCACGTTACGCACGTCTCAGCCAATAAGAAGAGAGCAGCTGTTATTAACTAACAGGCATTCTTATAACCTCAAATACGGTATATAAAGGATAAATCCAACAAATCTAAATTATGTATCACCTTATGTGTAATATAGGCCTACAAAATGGCTCTAACAACCAGCGTTGTGGATCAATCCGTTGTATCTGTTTGTCTATATATAATCTCCTAGTGAACAATAGTTTTAATGCACAAAGAAGCTGAAAGTGGAGTTGTTTTCACTGGGCTTGAGGTTTTGAGTTTTGAGTTTTGAGTTTTGAGTTTTGGGTTTCTGGGTGGACTTGCTGACTGTGTTGTTGGTGCTGCGGCGGATTAGAAACATCTTCTTTTCATCATCATTTGTTATTCCCTGTGTGGGTTTAATTCGCTGTCAGGGAAAGTGCGATGTTGTGGTGCGTTGCTGGAGGTCCGCTCCTCTTTCCCAACGATCCAGAGTTGTAGGGGGGAATGAGGGGGGTTGGGAATGGGGGGAATGAGGGGGAATAGAGGGGGGAATGGTGCCGTGCTAGGGGCCGTAAACACAGAATTCCCCCAGTTGCATAAGCAGAGATTTCCTCTGGGGAAATGAAGGTTTACGGGCTGGGATGTATCGGGTTCAGCTGCGTGTTCCCCTCTCGTCCGACTGCACATGCTGTTTGTAACACGCCACATGTGGTTTCTCTCTGTGCTCCACTCTAATGCAAATATAATAATATAATATAATACTGCTGTTTTAAAGCGTCGTAATGAATAATGAAGAGTAAATCACTGTCACAGAATAAATATATATATACGACCCCAGAGGACCCGGCAAACTGCACAGTAGCTGCTTTCTTTAAGCAAATGAAACGACCACACTTCGATTAAAAAAACAGCAGAAAGTCTGTGATGAATAACCAATATGTGTGACCTTAAAGGGATAGTTCAACATGTTGTCATGTTGGCCCATCACCATAATCCCTATAGTCATAGCAGTAGGTTCGTTACCTTTAATTGTCGGTGCAAGCTATTTTTAGAACGGCGGAGCAGAGGCGTGAGCTGCTCAGAGCTACGCTACGGAGGCTCATTATGGGATTTCTTGGTTTCCCTCATCAAACTCATCAAATACACAATCCAACAACTCCACAACACTCTGGTGGACAAGTTGTGAGCTGCACATTCACCACGCTATGAGATAATAACACAACGTTACCACACAGAGTTGTTTTAGAGGGAAATTCATGCAAAACCACTGATGCACGTTGCCTTCAGGGACAGTTTTTCATCAACAGTCTCTGTATTTCCCATAATAAATCCCATAATGAGCATAATTTGACTAAATGTTGAATTATCCCTTTTAAAGTGATAATCGTTTAGATTAATCGATTAATTGACAGCACAGTTCAGCAGCTGAGACAATCTAGTGCTAAAATAAAGTTAGGCTACTTGTTAATTATAAAGTATAAAGAATATAATTATCTATCTATCTATCTATCTATCTATCTATCTATCTATCTATCTATCTATCTATCTATCTATCTATCTATCTATCTATCTATCTATCTATCTATCTATCTATCTATCTATCTATCGTTCTATCTATCTATCTGTCTGTCTGTCTGTCTGTCTGTCTGTCTGTCTGTCTGTCTATCTATCTATCTATCTATCTATCTATCTATCTATCTATCTATCTATCTATCTATCTATCTATCTATCTATCTATCTATCTATCTATCTATCTATCTATCTATCTATCTATCTGTCTGTCTGTCTGTCTGTCTATCTATCTATCTATCTATCTATCTATCTACTATCTATCTATCTATCTATCTGTCTGTCTGTCTGTCTGTCTGTCTATCTATCTATCTATCTATCTATCTATCTATCTATCTACTATCTATCTATCTATCTATCTATCTATCTATCTATCTATCTATCTATCTATCTACTATCTATCTATCTATCTATCTATCTATCTGTCTATCTGTCTATCTGTCTATCTGTCTATCTGTCTATCTATCTACTATCTATCTATCTATCTATCTATCTATCTATCTATCTATCTATCTATCTATCTATCTATCTATCTATCTATCTATCTATCTATCTAGTACACAGTCATTACAAGGCTGAATGTCTTGTTAAAGAAACTCCTCGCCAGCGCTGGCAGAGCAGTGGAGTTTGATAATTGAGCTGTTTGATAATTGTGATTCACAGCAGATGAAGACAAGTGCAGGAATCACACCATTTGTAAAAAGAGAAGAGAAAAAAAAAGAATTAAAACCACCAGAATAAAGATTATTTGTGCTTTCGGGAGCGTTTTATTAAACACCATCTGTGGGTCTTGGATCACCTTGCTCCTATAATTCATGTGTCTGGCATCCATCCATCCGTCTGCAGCTCGGTCCGCATCCCATAGTCCTGCTGGGAATAACACGGCCTCGGCTCTGAGACGTGTTTACATTTGGAGCATGTTACAAATTATCTGCTAAGACTAACTTTGCGTGACTTGGCAGCAGCCTTCACCTTGCTGCCATGTTGTTTGGGTCAAACCTAGTATTTCAGAGGGTTTTGCTCTCTCAATTTGACTGTCTTTATCTGACAGCGCTTCTCTCTCCAAGCCAGATGTGAACTCAGGAGAAAGGTAAAGCTGTGTGTGTGTCAGTGTGTGTGTGACGGTGTGTGTGAATGTGCGGTGTAGTTAGTGTGTCTGCAGTGTGTTTGTGCGCTGGCAGTTCTCCAGTTCTGCACAAATCCACCATAAACTCAGAGGGAATTAGCGCGACATTTGACCTTGTTAATGTATTTTTATCTTCCATCATAAATGAATAGATTTATTTATCCTGAAGCCGTATTCCCACATCACATCTCTCCCTCATCCCTTATCAGATTCATCTACATCGTGTGTGTGTGTGTGTGTGTGTGTGTGTGTGTGAGATTGTCCAAGAACACTTAAGTTTTCCCAAATGTTTCTGTGCAATGTGAATTCAATCTAGTTTAAAGACAACATCAACAGATTAGATTATCTTGTCAGTAAATCAGCAGAGAAATGGAGGGTTTCATCTCTCCAGAGAGCTGCAGACGCGTGAGAGAGTTACTTTACTTTACTTTACTTTAATTTCATCAAATGATGATCACAGATTGAGTTTAAGGCTCCAACATAAACACGTCCCAGTAATCAGGCCAAATCTCACATTAAAGACAATTAAACATCCTCCTCCTCCGTGTTAAAAACTCTATTTGTCCAGGCTGATTCATTGAGTTGTTAAAGGTATAGTACGTAGGAATTCCCCCCCATCTAACGGTGCGGTTGCATACACTGCAAAAACTCAAAATCTTACCAAGAATATTTGTCTTATTTCTAGTCAAAACAAATCTCATTCTACTTAAAATCAGACTCATCACATAAAAAGCAGCTTGTTTTTAGACACTTTTTACTTCTTTCAAGCAGATTTTCACTTGAAATAAGTAGAAAAATCTGATAGTGGAGCAAGTTTTTCTTTCTTATTACAAACACAAAAAACTTGCTTTCACTGGCAGATTTTTCTACTTATTTCAAGTGAAAATTAGTTTGAAACAAGTGAAAATGATCTAAAAACAAGTTAATTTTTAGGTGATGAGTCTTATTTTAAGTGGAAAGAGTTTAGTTTTGACTAGAAATGAGACATTTTGACAAGAAATAAGACAAATATTCTTGGAAAGACTTTGAGTTTTTACAGTGTATCTGAACGTATTCTTGATGTTGCATTCAGGTGAAATGGGGCAGACGTCAGAAAGACAACAGACGCTGCATGTAACAGGATAAACAAGTGGTCTGACAACGTGTTGTCATGGTGATGTGGTATTGTTTTAGTAAAATGACATCCGGTTGGTTTGCCGACGGCCGTCTGCCTGACTGCACCTGAATGCAACACCGGTGCCTCCGTCCTTCCTCACACTACACAGTGGTGACGGTTTTAACAGGCCGTTTCCGTGGTTACCTACGGTCACGATGCAACATGGCCGCCTCGGTTCGGTGCGTCGCCCACTTCTGTATTTGTAACGACTTGTAACGACTCATTCTAAGGAACCAGAAAGCTTTACTTTGGATGCAGCTGTGATTCACCTTCAGTCAAATACAGATTTATGAAAGACAGGTTGGATTTTTGATCATAAAAAGACAAATAAGTTGCACACTCGGGATTTGTGGTTGTGAACATGTGACATGATGAGTGTGATGTGTTTTACCGTTACTCAGGGGTTTTAACTTGTAACTTTATAGCAACAAAACAAAAAGGTACAACCCTGAATTATAACTTATAGAGTGAAGTAGTTTGGCTGTTGCAGTGCTTTCATACAGAGAGTTCAATGGGGGAAGTCTTCTCAGTGTTGGTGTTTTATATTACACTGCAAAAACTCAAAATCTTACCAAGAATATTTGTCTTATTTCTAGTCAAAACTAATCTAATTCTACTTAAAATAAGACTCATCACATTAAAAAGCAGCTTGTTTTTAGACACTTTTAACTTCTTTCAAGCAGATTTTCACTTGAAATAAGTAGAAAAATCTGATAGTGGAGCAAGTTTTTCTTTCTTATTACAAACACAGAAAACTAGCTTTCACTGAAAATTAGTTTGAAACAAGTGAAAATGATATAAAAACAAGTAAATTTTTAGGTGATGAGTCTTATTCTAAGTGGAAAGAGATTAGTTTTGACTAGAAATGAGACATTTTGACAAGAAATAAGACAAATATTCTTGGAAAGACTTTAAGTTTTTACAGTGTATGATAGTTACAGACACAGACACATGGACGAAGTTGTTCAGTTTTTACTTTAATGGTCTGGATATCTTTTCAGCAGCAGCAGAACATTTTAGCATTTCAGAATCACAGGTTGACAGTGAAGAGAAGTCGTTGAGCAGCTACAGTTCATTCCTCCACCGCACAACGGATCAACATCGTTCACACACTCTCATCTCACTCAACACGTCGCCGCCTGTGTTTTCTCTTTTCTGTTTTCCATTAAAAAAGACAAGTCCAGCTTGCTTCAGCACATCCACGTCAAGCTCATCTCTCCTCTGTGTCCAACAGTCCTGACTGTGCCTCATATATTTTACTGTTTTATAAGGAAACACTTACCTGTTTATATGTAAAATATAATATTTAAACTCTAAATAACAATAACATTGAATAGACTTTATATTAGTGGTCGTACAGTTTGAATATTGATGGAAGCGTTTCAGATATTTCAGTCTTTTCTTATATCAGCATCTTGTCTGAGGATGTTTGAAACACTTGAATGTGCCCGTCTGGTATCTGTAGTTTTTTAAAGAGATACGCCAAAAAATGTTTTCGTGTCTTGCCTCACTCCCGAGTCCATGACCAGCAGATAGACACCATCCATTCGACTGTGCGTGCAGTAACCATGGAGATAGAGCCGTATCGCCCGTAATTAGCTTAGCTCAAACACTGGAAGTGTATGGGTAGTGTTAGCCTGCCTCCACCTAAAGTCGCTAATTAGCTTAGCTCAAACACTGGAAGTGTATGGGTAGTGTTAGCCTGCCTCCTACCTAAAGTCGCTAATTAGCTTAGCTCAAACACTGGAAGTGTATGGGTAGTGTTAGCCTGCCTCCACCTAAAGTCGGTAATTAGCTTAGCTCAAACACTGGAAGTGTATGGGTAGTGTTAGCCTGCCTCCACCTAAAGTCGCTAATTAGCTTAGCTCAAACACTGGAAGTGTATGGGTAGTGTTAGCCTGCCTCCTACCTAAAGTCGCTAATTAGCTTAGCTCAAACACTGGAAGTGTATGGGTAGTGTTAGCCTGCCTCCACCTAAAGTCGGTAATTAGCTTAGCTCAAACA
This sequence comes from Trachurus japonicus, assembly GCF_045865225.1. NCBI lineage: Eukaryota > Metazoa > Chordata > Actinopteri > Carangiformes > Carangidae > Trachurus > Trachurus japonicus. The sequence goes on from NC_140909.1 coordinate 542,451, forward strand.
CTGGAAGTGTATGGGTAGTGTTAGCCTGCCTCCACCTAAAGTCGCTAATTAGCTTAGCTCAAACACTGGAAGTGTATGGGTAGTGTTAGCCTGCCTCCTACCTAAAGTCGCTAATTAGCTTAGCTCAAACACTGGAAGTGTATGGGTAGTGTTAGCCTGCCTCCACCTAAAGTCGCTAATTAGCTTGCTCAAACACTGGAAGTGTATGGGTAGTGTTAGCCTGCCTCCACCTAAAGTCGCTAATAAGCTTAGCTCAAACGCTGGAAGTGTATGGGTAGTGTTAGCCTGCCTCGACCTAAAGTCGCTAATTAGCTTAGCTCAAACACTGGAAGTGTATGGGTAGTGTTAGCCTGCCTCCACCTAAAGTCGCTAATTAGCTTAGCTCAAACACTGGAAGTGTATGGGTAGTGTTAGCCTGCCTCCACCTAAAGTCGCTAATTAGCTTAGCTCAAACACTGGAAGTGTATGGGTAGTGTTAGCCTGCCTCCTACCTGAGCTGAAATCAGCAGTCAGAAGCTGATTTCATTTTAGCTCTAAACTCTGTAAATTTATCACTTTATCCACATTTCAAACATGTTTAGGTGAGAAAGTAGCCGTTTAGATCAGCAGTGTGTCGTTAATTTGTCTAAATACCAGCTGTTTACTATTTTGTTTGGACGAATTTGGCGCTACTCAAGCTAGCTGTTGTGACCAAAACACTTTCTGTTACTTTCACAAAATAAAACACCCGTTGTCCTTTACATACAGAAAACCATGACGATAGAATTTGTGTTTTTACTTTGAAATAAGAAGCTAACCTACCCTCGATGTAGCTAGCTTGAACCAAAATAAAGCGTCTTTGCTTGAACCCTCCGTTTTGACCGATCTGGTCCCGTTAGCGGCATTTGACCGCTCAAGATGCCTTACCGGAGAGTTTTGTCAGCTCTGAGACGAAGATCGGCCCGCCGGTTTCCCTTTAGAGTTGCTGAAGAGTTTCTCTGATGACTTTAGGTTGGAGGCAGGCTAACACTACCCATACACTTCCAGTGTTTGAGCTAAGCTAATTAGCGACTTTAGGTGGAGGCAGGCTAACACTACCTATACACTTCCAGCGTTTGAGCTTAGCTAATTAAGCTAATTACGGGCGATACGTTGGCATATCCCTTTAGTTTACATGTTGTGTCGTCACTCCACCCTCCGCTCCTCCTCTCTGCACTTCATGGGGATGAAGTGCGCTGCGACGTGTTCCCGCCTCGTCTTCTTCCCTCGGATCGGTTTTCCCTTCTGAGACAGAGCGATGAACATCTCTTTGCCGTTCTTTGTCCACTTTGCAGACGAGTAGGCGTTGAAGTAGTTTTCTAGGAAAACCTCTTTGAAGTTGCAGTTTTCATTGTAGGTATCCTGTAGTGGAGACATGGAAGCATTGTTTTGATTGACTTTTACACTGTAAAAACTCAAAATCTTAGAGTATTTGTCTTATTTCTTGTCAAAATGTCTCATTTCTAGTCAAAACTAATCTCTTTCCACTTAAAATAAGACTCATCACCTAAAAATGTATTTGTTTTTAGATCATTTTCACTTGTTTCAAACTAATTTTCACTTGAAATAAGTAGGAATATCGGCCAGTGAAAGCAAGTTTTTGTGCTTGTAATAGCACAAACATTTGGCACAAATGGCACAAACATTTGCTTGAAAAAGGTCTAGTACCGAAACGTTGCAATAAATTCTGCAAGTTGGCCATGTGTGTGGGAACTCTTCTTTGTTTAATTTGGACTTAATTGTCACCGTTCAACGCACTACACAGGAAATAGATGTGCGAAGATTTTTGCTTTTTCTGCTTGTAATAAGAAAAAGATGACACTGGTGTGATTCAGTGGGAACAGTTGGAATCAAGTACACTGCAAAAACTCAAAACCTTTCCAAGAATATTTGTCTTATTTCTTGTCAAAATGTCTAATTTCTAGTCAAAACTAATCTCTTTTCGCTTAAAATAAGACTCATCACCTAAAAAAAAATTAACTTGTTTTTAGATCATTTTCACTTGTTTCAAACAAACTTTCACTTGAAATAAGAAAAACTTGCTCCACTATCAGATTTTTCTACTTATTTCAAGTGAAAATCTGCTTGAAAGAAGTAAAAAAGTGTCTAAAAAACAAGCTACTTTTTATGTGATGAGTCTTATTTTCAGTATAATGAGATTTGTTTCTACTAGAAATTACATTTTAACTAGAAATAAGACAAATATTCTTGGTAAGAGTTAGAGTTTTTGCAGTGTAATTGTTATATTTCTGTTAGATTATCAGTTAGCTGGAGTCAGAGAAGCGTTACCTTTCCCTGCAGAACTCCAGCCCGGGTCATGGAGATGTAGCGCTGACTCTTGATGCCCTTGATGGCGAGGACGCCGCCCTCGGACACGGTCCTTATCTCCAGGATACCTGTTGGACAGACGGACGGACGGACGTTTAGTGGTTTATTTGGGTGGGACAATGCACATTAATGGACATATAAAAACATGTAAATGTGCTGTAGATTGTAGCAGCTAGTGCTAGTTTCCATCCGGATTCCCAAAACATAAAAACAGTACACTGCAAAAACTCAAAATCTTACGGAGAATATTTGTCTTATTTCTAGTCAAAACAAATCTCATTATACTAAAAATAAGACTCATCACATTAAAAAGCAGCTTGTTTTTAGACACTTTTTACTTCTTTCAAGCAGATTTTCACTTGAAATAAGTAGAAAAATCTGATAGTGGAGCAAGTTTTTCTTTCTTATTACAAACACAAAAAACTTGCTTTCACTGGCAGATTTTTCTACTTATTTCAAGTGAAAATTTGTTTGAAACAAGTGAAAATGAAATTTTTAGGTGATGAGTCTTATTTTAAGTGGAAAGAGATTAGCTTTGACTAGAAATAAGACATTTTGACAAGAAATAAGACAAATATTCTTGGAAAGATTTTGAGTTTTTGCAGTGTACAGTGTCAGAACAACAACAACAACATAGTATTATAACAAACGTAATGCAGACAACAACACACAACTTTAACAAAATAAAACATTGACATTTTGACAACACTTCCATTGGTAGTGGGATGGTAGCAACCAAAAACGTAATAACAGCCAATAACGTAATAATTTTGGCCATTTTAAATGTAATAAAGCCAGTAATGTAATAATGTGCCAATAATGTAATAAAACATTTGAGCCAATAACGTAATAACCTTTTTGCCAACAATGTAATAAGTTATTACATTATTGGCTGGTAATAACTGGTGCCAATAATGTAATAATACATAAATATGACTGCAGTTCTTGGAAGTAAAAGGCTTTTTTACAGTTTTTGTGCAGTAATAGGTAAGTAGATAACATAGTCTGAGGCAGGAAGTTACAGTATAGATGACTAAAACATAAACTGGCTGCAGACACCATTCAATATGTGTTATGTTTTGGAGGTTGTTGATAGCCTACCATGCTTACTTGTTCCGTTTGCAAACATATCATTAAGCATGGTAGAAGTGAGAGAGAGAGAGAGAGGAAAGATAGTACATCTTGGATGAATAAATACGACGACTATGTCATCCACTATACCTTTTTTGATTAGCAAACTGCACAAAACTGCAAAAAAGCCTTTTATTTCCAAGAACTGCAGTCATATTTATGTATTATTACATTATCGGCACCAGTTATTACATTTTCAAAGGTTTTTTTAATAGGCAAGGCAAGGCAATTTTATCTGTATAGCCCGTTTTTACAAACAGTTTGTCTCAAAGGGCTTCACATCCCATCATAACAACATCCTCTGTCCTTAGACCCTCACATCCACTGAGGAGAAACTCCATGGAAAACCCTTTTAACAGGGAAAAATTGGAGAAATACAGGCCAATAACGCAATAACCAGCCAATAATGTAATAACTTGTTACAGTATTGGCAAAGTAGTTATTATGTTATTGGCTCAAAAATGTTATTACATTATTGGCACGTTATTACATTATTGGCTTAATTATATTTAAAATGGCCAAAATTATTACGTTATTGGCCGTTGTTACGTTTTTGGTTGCTACAGGGACCAAAAGAGTTTCTGAGAGATAAAGTGCAAAAGTGCAAAGGTGCCGAGTGACAAAGTGACAAGTGCTAAAGTGCAGCAGTGCATCATGGGTACCAAGTTGTGTTGCACGGTGCCCTGAAGTGCACATCGGTTAACACAGATAACAACACACTGTCTTCTTCATCCAGCTCTGCTCTGCAACGTCGGCTGCACTCAACATTAATCTCCATTAAGCGACAACAAGCTGGAAGTTCCTGTGGTTAATCAGTCTGCGGTCTCTCCGGCTTTGTTCAGGCCTTGTTAACTGGTCTGGGTGGCCGTTACACAAACCACAGCCGCTACACAAACCACAGCCGCTGCCACACAGACATGTGGGAGACAGATTAGACCTCGGTCCCCCGGGACGGAGGAAACTACCTCCTCACATGAGCTTTGCACGCTATGCTGAAGGCTTAAGGCCCGCTGCTCAAATCTGTTGGAGAGCGAAGACACTCGTGCTTCAACTGAACAGAACAGAACCAGTCAATGAACAGACCACAGACTGCATTTAATAACATTAATTACACTGCAAAAAAAAAAACACCTCAAAAGTCTTACCAAGAATATTTGTCTTATTTCTAGTCAAAACAAATCTAATTCTACTTAAGTACTTAAGTGAGTCTTATTTTAAGTGGGAAGAGTTTAGTTTTGACTAGAAATGAGACATTTTGACAAGAAATTAGACAAATATTCTTGGAAAGATTTTGAGTTTTTGCAGTGTACATCTTTAAAGGTGGAAGTTCAGATTACGATCTGTTTCTGCACCTCTGAATATAAAGATTTAAATAAATAAACCACGTGTCTTTGTGGCTCAATCGAATATTTCACCCTCTTTGAAAATGAAGGAGCTGTATTGCATGTGTATATGCTGTTCACTGCAAAAACTCAAAATCTTTCCAAGAATATTTGTCTTATTTCTTGTCAAAATGTCTCATTTCTAGTCAAAACTAATCTCTTTCCACTTAAAATAAGAAAAAAAAAATTAACTTGTTTTTAGATCATTTTCACTTGTTTCAAACAAATTTTCACTTGAAATAAGTAGAAAAATCTGCCAGTTTTTTGTGTTTGTAATAAGAAAGAAAAACTTGCTCCACGATCAGATTTTTCTACTTATTTCAAGTGAAAATCTGCTTGAAAGAAGTAAAAAGTGTCTAAAAACAAGCTGCTTTTTATGTGTTGAGTCTTATTTTAAGTAGAATGAGATTAGTTTTGACTAGAAATAAGACAAATATTCTTGGTAAGATTTAGAGTTTTTGCAGTGTTCATTCTTTCATATCACAGAGAGTCTTGATTTGACAGGCGGAGGACAAAGTCTATTAAAGCTCTTCAGACTGACACTGAACACGCTGCGTTTCAGCCAGATCACAACCAGATGGCCGCGAGCTCCCAGCATGCTCGGCTGCATCTGATATCTGATTTAATATCAGACTAAGAGCTGCTTCTCCGCTGTTTGATTGGATTCATCATCTGATTCAGAGTTTCACAACAACAGCAAACTAACTTCAGATGAATCCCGTTGTGGACTCAGTGTTTTATGTGAAGCCATTTTAACATTTAAAAGCCAGACTGGATGTGTTGCAGATATCTGTAATTCAGTTTTGCCTCTTGTCAAAAAGAACATTTCAGATCCACAACTCCGTTCTTCCTTCACTGTAACCATTCATGTGTATGGGGTTTGTCATTACAGATATCTACAGTTCAGTTGCAGATATCCACTATGTGAATTACAGATATCTGGAACTGAATTACCACTAGTACTAACTCCAGTTTGAGATATCTACAATTTGATTCTGACTAATTCCAGTTCTAGATATCTTTAATTCACCTCAATTAAAGATATCTACACGTCCCTGTTCAGATATCTGTAATTAAGTTTTGACTAGTCAAAATGATAGATAGATATCTGTAACTGGAATTAGTACTAGTGGTAATTCAGTTACAGATATCTGTAATTCACATAGTGGATATCTGCAACTGAATTGTAGATATCTGTAATGACAAACCCCATACACATGAATGGTTAAAGTGACGTCATCTGTCCTAGGAAGAACGTAGTTGTGGATCTGAAATGTTCTTTTTGACAAGAGGCAAAACTGAATTACAGATATCTGGAATAAAAAATCCAACTATTCAAAATGTAGTTAGGACCAGTCAGAAAGACGTTGTTGATATCTACAATGTTCATTCTGGAGAGTCAAACTTAGCTTTTAAGGGCTCTATTTTTGTGAACCAGGTGCAGGCGGAGGGGATCAGGCCTGCGCTTCGCCTTCGCTCCGCCAACGAGGAGTGTCCAGGAGCAGTTTGCAATTTTCCTGCGAAGCGCAGCGGGGCGCATCCCGCCTACTTCCCTCCCACCGGCGCAAATGGCATAGAGGGAGGAGAGAAGGCGTGGAGTGGGTTTGACACAGCCGAGTCAGATCTTCACCAATCAAATGAGCTCCTCTCCTCGCCTTTAAATCCGCCGCGGGCGAGGCGCAAGTTTGATTTCACCGTGGAAGAGGGAGGCAATTGACTTGGTGCGCACACGTCACCAAGACCTCACAGGCAGATTTCCACAGTTCCAGGCACATTTAAATGCAATTAATAATCACAATAACCCCTATTTATTGTAACTATCTGAATCAGCACATACACGTATATCTATATCGATTGTCCCGTCACACTGATGACAGATCAAAGGCTGTCGGCATGCGTAATGGAAACTCAGCCTGACTGAATGAACACAGATGAAACCAGGGAGGGACTGAGACAGCCGTGGATGTCCCAAGAGCAGGTGTTGACACTACACACTGTGCTGTTGAGATGATCCGCTATATTTATTTATTTACTTATTGATTTATTAGCGGGCGCGACCATAACAAATAAAACTGAAAACAAATAAACTATCATCTGTCACAGCAAGTGAGACGGGAGGAAACTGATGTTCTGGTCCGGTCCAAGCTGGCAGTGTCCGGTCGCGCGAACAGACCTCACGGGCTGATGATGCAAAAGTAGTCTGGGAGGGAGGAGGTTATGATGTTATCCAGGTTTGCTCTGACAGATTGAGAGCTGTTGCCCAGGAAAAAAAAACAAAACAAAAAACACACACACCCCTTTTCCATTAATAAAGACACTCATATTTAGTAACCTATATTTAAACACGTGTGCACAGATCACAACATAAACAAACAGCTGTGCGTAACGGAAGCATCACGGAGCGTCTCTCTTTTTCTTTTTTCTTTAGAATTGACCTGAGATGGAGATGTGAATATCTGCTCACTATGATGCCAGGCTGATTGTGGTTTGCTGTGAGAGATGATAGTTTATTTGTTTTCAGTTTTATTTGTTATGGTCACGCCCGCTAATAAATCAATAAGTAAATAAATAAATATAGCGGATCATCACAACGGCACAGTGTGTAGTGTCAACACCTGCTCTTGGGACATCCACGGCTGTCTCAGTCCCTCCCTGGTTTCATCTGTGTTAATTCAGTCAGGCTGAGTTTCCATTACGCTGCCGACAGCCTTTGATCTGTCATCAGTGTGACGGGACAATCTATATAGATATATGTGTGTGTGCTGATTCAGATAGTTACAATAAATAGGGGTTATTGTGATTATTATTATTATTATTATTATGATTATTATTAATTGCATTTAAATGTGCCTGGAACTGTGGAAATCTGCCTGTGGGGTCTTGGTGACGTGTCTGCACTGCAGCTGGACAGTCAAACCACCAGTCCGCTGGCTGCACTTCGCCTTGCGCTGACATTAGACCAGGTTGGAGCTGGCGAGCTTTCAGCCCACTCTCCGCGCGGTCTATCGGCAACAAATTGTCACTGCGCCACGGCGAATCTGTCGACACCTCCCCCTGCTGCGCGACCACTCCCATCTCGGCGCACAGCAGTCTGCCAATTTACCGAATCCGCTGCGCACGTTGTTGCACTGGAGGAAAATACCACTGCGCCGGCTGCGGCAGGGCTCGCCTCGCTGCGGCAGGGCTCGCCTCGCCGCGTCAGGGCTCGCCTCGCTGCGCCCCCATGAGTTGCGCCAGGAAAATAGAGCCCATATGTTAAAATGGTTTGCCATAGTGTTTACTTTCTGGGATGTTGAGATCAGTCTTCATGTGCTTCGTCCTAAATGACTGAATAATGATACGTTTTCATTTATATTCTAATGCAGTTTTTTTTTTTTTTTATCATATTTTATCTGCGGTGGAATGAGAAGTGGAGTCAGTTGTTTTCATGTCTTACTTTAAAGGGATAGTTCACTCAAAATTGAAATTTCACTCATTATCTACTCACCCTCATGTGGACTAAAGGCTGGGAGAAGTTTCAGAGTCCTCCGTTCACACCAAAAAACATCCAAATACCTCCATGCTGCTTGTATGTAATGTCCGTCTTGTATTGAAGCCCCAAAATGAGAAATTGCCCCGAAAAAAATTAAATAAGTCTATATTTCAAGCTTGTTTTGTAGCGGAAGCTTCTCTTCCCGGTTCGTCAAATTTGGACCATCTGTCCGGCCAACAGGAAGCAAACAAGCTTGAAATATAGACTTATTTCATTTTTTTCGGGACAGTTTCTCATTTCAGGGCTTCAATACCAGAGGGACATTACATACGAGCAGCATGGAGGTATCTGGATGTTTTTTGGTGTGTCTTTTTGTTACGAAGACAGTTGGTATCCATTTGCAACCGTTATATGGACATGCACTGCTACGCCGAGACCCCCTGTAACTCAGAGAAGGGACGGAGGACTCTGAAACTTCTCCCAGCCCTTAGTCCACATGAGGGGGAGGAGATCATGAGGGACATTTGAATTTTGGGTGAACTATCCCTTTAATCTGAGCGACATGCAGAGTCGCTGCTGTTGTTTATCAGCTCTTTACAGTGAGTTTTTATCGCCGTTATTCTCACACGTGGGTTGTATTCAGAGCGTTTGTTTGCATCTGGGTCTGTTCTGGTCTTAATATGTAAAGTGGTTTCATCGTGTTGTTTTTGTTTACAGACTCAGAACAAACTGAGACTGTTGCAACGTTTCTACACAACAGCTGTTTGTTTCTGAACATGTTGCCCAACATCAGCACTGACAGTCTGAGCAACGCTGCAGAATCAAAAGCTTCAGCCATGTAACAAATCCACGCTGGAGACATTTTCATAGCAGATTTTATATAAAAAAGATAATAAAATATAAAAACCCTTTGAAACACAATAAAGTTGAAAAATGAAAAACAAAGAGAAAAATGTGTGTGGTGGAGGAGATGAGCCCCTAACCTAACCCTAGCTCTGTGGATGTGGATGTCTCAGCCTTTGTTGTTGCTGCAGAGCCAAAAGTAATGCAGCTCCACATTTCTCATTTTGGTTTTTTCTTTTTTCTTTTTGTTTTGTATCTTTCTCTTCATGTGTTCGTCTCCTCAGGACGAAGTCGTCTCGCTCTCAGACTGAACGGGGGATTTTAGTGCGTGTATGTTTGCAGCGTGCGATCCTCAGCCTCCTATGGCTGTTTCCAGAGGTGGGGACTTGGACTCGAGTCCCGATTTTGATGACTTAAGACTTGCTTGATCAAATCAATAAAAGACTTGGACTCGCTTGGGACTTGATGCCAAAGACTTGAGACTCTACTTGGACTTGGGGACTTGGGGACTTTCTCCCACCTCTGGCTGTTTTACCTCTTCTGTCTTTCATCGCCAGTTGTTGCACAAGCATCTTTTCCATGAGGCATCTATCTCACATTCCAGACGCTCGGATCAGAGCGGAGGAAACGATGACGACTGCGAGCATCAGTGGTTTTACATGAATTTCCCTCTACAACAACTCTGTGTGGTAACGTTGTGTTATTATCTCATAGCGTGGTGAATGTGCAGCTCACAACTTGTCCACCAGAGCGTTGTGGAGTTGTTGGATTGTGTATTTGATGAGTTTGATGAGGGAAACCAAGAAATCCCATAATGAGCCTCCGTAGCGTAGCTCTGAGCAGCTCACGGCTCTGCTCCACCGTTCTAAAAACAGCTTGCACCGACAATTAAAGGTAACGAACCTACTGCTATGACTATAGGGATTATGGTGATGGGCCAATTTGACAAAACGTTGAACTATCCCTTTAACAAATGTTCCTTCCAGTTGGACTGAAAGGTGACGTCTCTCAACTAAATGTCACTTTTCAACCTTTTTTTCTCAATCTCTACCATGGCTGTGAGGTGTTTTGGGGAGTAAAGGAGCTCTCACTGCAAAAACTCAAAATCTTTCTATTTGTCTCATTTCTAGTCAAAATGTCTCATTTCTAGTCAAAACTAATCTCTTTCCACTTAAAATAAGACTCATCACCTAAAAATGAACTTGTTTTTAGATCATTTTCACTTGTTTCAAACTAATTTTCACTTGAAATAAGTAGAAAAATCTGCCAGTGAAAGCAGGTTTTTTGTGCTTGTAATAAGGAAGAAAAACTTGCTCCACTATCAGATTTTTCTACTTATTTCAAGTGAAAATCTGCTTGAAAGAAGTAAAAAGTGTCTAAAAACAAGCTACTTTATAATGTGATGGTTGTTATTTTTGATTAGTTTTGACTAGAAATGACATTTTGACTAGAAATAAGACAAATATTCTTGGTAACATTTAGAGTTTTTGCAGTGTAGTGGAGCCGGTGGTTTTCTTCATCACAGTCTGTGTTTAGTGTTTAGTGTTTAATGATGTTATGGTTGAAGAGGCCAAAGCTCCACCTGCTTCACTTTACCTCTGTCACGTTGGCTTCGCTAACAGAGACACGGTGTGATTATTACACCGAGGAGCGACTCTGTCTCTCTGACTCTGACCGGCCAAAACCACTGGGAACATTTCACAATCACATTTGGATTCACAAGTTGTTTCACATTATGTTTTTTTTTTTTTGGGGGGGGGGGGGGGGTTATCTTGCAATCGAGGAAGTTGAAGCGTTGTTGTTACACTGCAAAAACCTCAAAATCTTTCCAAGAATATTTGTCTCATTTCTAGTCAAAACAATCCCTTTCCACTTAAAATGCCTTAAAATAAAGCATGTTTTGTTTGTTTTTAGATCATTTTCACTTGTTTCAAACACATTTTCACTTGAAATAAGTAGAAAAATCTGCCAGTCGCTGAACAAAAAGACAAAAGGAAAAAGATGAGACTGGTTTGATTCAGTGGGAAAACAGTTGGAATCAACTTCACTGCAAAAACTCAAAATCTTTCCAAGAATATTTGTCTAATTTCTAGTCAAAACTAATCTCTTTCCACTTAAAATAAGACTCATCACCTAAAAATGAACTTGTTTTTAGATCATTTTCACTTGTTTCAAGCAGATTTTCACTTGAAATAAGAAAAACTTGCTCCACTATCAGATTTTTCTACTTATTTCAAGTGAAAATCTGCTTGAAAGAAGTAAAAAGTGTCTAAAAACAAGCTGCTTTTTAATGCAATGAGTCTTGTTTTAAGTGTAATGAGATTTATTTTGACTAGAAATGACATTTTGACTAGAAATAAGACCAGATATTATATTTTTTGTCCTTACTGTTGCAGTCGGTGGGGTCCTGCGTGCCGCTGATGTTCCCCCGGTCGTCGACGGTGAGGAACCACTGCGTGCGGCTGAACAGCTGTCGGACTCGGACGTCGCCCCCCTCCATGTAGTCGTAGCTGCGGCCGTGGCGCTCGTCGTTGTGCTTGGAGCAGTTCATGATGGCGGCCAGCTGCTCCGGCGTGCAGTCACCGTAGGCCACGCGGGCGCTGCCGAACAGGAAGACCGCGGCGTGCAGGTACAGGCCCGAGACCAGGTTCTGAAGGCTCCATGTCAGCATCCATTGGCGCATTATTATCATACAGTGCAGTGGGGCTCAGTGGACAACATACTGAAAGGTGAGACTCTCCGTCGGCCCGGCAACGACCCCTGACCCCGCCGTAACCTCCAGGACAAGAAGATTTGTCTTATTTCTTGTCAAAATGTCTAATTTCTACAACAACGCTAATCTCTTTCCACTTAAAATAAGACTCATCGCCTAAAAATGTACTTGTTTTTAAGATAATTTTCACTTGTTTCACACAAATTTTCACCTAAAATCAGTTTTTTGTGTTTGTAATAAGGAAGAAAACCTTGCTCCACTATCTAATTATATTCTCTACTTATTTCAAGTGAAAATCTGCTTGGATGGATGTTGTTATGATGCCATGTAATGAAGCCCTTTGAGACAAACTGTTTGCAAAAAACGGGCTATACTAATATACTATACTTGCCTTGAAAGAAGTAAAAAAAAAAAGTGTCTAAAAACAAGCTGCTTTTAATGTGATGAGTCTTATTTTAAGTAGAATGAGATTGTTTCGACTAGAAATAAGACAAATGTTCTTGGTGAGAGTTTGAGTTTTTGCAGTGTAGTGGGAGGAGTCGGACTCAGGCTGCAGAGAGGAGATGATGATGTCGTCCTTTAGTCCTCAGTGACGGCACGCAACCATGGCGACGGCGATGACGACTGCTGCTCTGTCTTCCTGAGATCATAGTCGGACAACGAGGGTCATAATCCAGATTTAGAGACGTTCACACACGATGTCGCTGAAGAAAACAGACAAAAGGAAACAGATGAGACTGGTTTGATTCAGTGGGAAAACAGTTGGAATCAACTACACTGCAAAAACTGTCCAAGAATATTTGTCTTATTTCTTATCAAAATGTCTCATTTCTAGTCAAAACTAATCTCTTTTTTCTAAGACTGATCACCTAAAAATGAACTTGTTTTTAGATCATTTTCACTTGTTTCAAACAAACTTTCACTTGAAATAAGAAAAACTTGCTCCACTATCAGATTTTTCTACTTATTTCAAGTGAAAATCTGCTTGAAAGAAGTAAAAAGTGTCTAAAAACAAGCTGCTTTTTATGTGATGAGTCTGATTTTTAGTAGAATGAGATTTGTTTTGACTAGAAATAAGACAAATATTCTTGGTAAGATATAAGAGTTTTTGCAGTGTAGGGGTGGGAATCTTTTACTATCTCACGATTCGATTAGATTCTGAGTTTTGGGGCTACGATTCAATTGAAAACGATGTGATTCCTAATGATTTGTGCTTCAGTCTGTCGGTGTGAAAGGATCCTCATGATCTACTCCAGTCTGCTTTCTAAGACAGAACGACTGAAGTGTCTTTTTCACATTTATTGAGTTTTAAAGTTTATCCATGCTGAGATGGAATTGTTGAAACTGTTGCATAAAAGCAATATCACATATTGCTTAAGTAACACAATTAAAAGTGCCTCAGTTAAACACGCTGCCTTTTAAATTCTAAGGAAATGGAGACCGACAGCCAGAAGATTTGTTTCATTTTTTATTTTTAAACTCGATTTTGGGACATTTTATATCGTCTGTAATCGTATTAAATGAGAATTGCGATTATGTGAATGGATGATCTTTTGGCCCTAGAATCAACACTGGGCCGTTCCCTCATCAACAACGAGACCTCGTGTTCAGTCTGGTCGACAGTCGTAGCTAAAGCAGTTGTTCTTCAGTTCCTCTCCTTGTTGAACGCTGTGGTTTAGTCTTTATAGAGAACAGTCGAAGTGACAGACATCCACATTGCTGCTTTTTGCATTTCTTGCATTTATATTTGTAGTTATTTAGCCTATTACTGTTTATTATTGCTATTTTACAGTTGTGTAAAACTGGAGCTACTTATTTATTTATACCCACTCGTTATAAATGCACTTTACTGCTGCTCACATCTTGAACATCTTGAATGTTTTACCATGTTTGTCCTGTGCTGTTTAAATGTGTGTGGGACCTTTAATGAAGTGACTTGACTTGATTCTTCTGCCCCGTTTTGTTTTGTTTAGTTTAGTTTAGTTTTGTCCCGACTGCATTAAAGCCTCTTGGTCCTGGCTCTCTGGACTTTAAAATCCACTTCTCTACTTCTGATTCAATGTGTGAACAGTCATTTTACATCTTTATATTTCTGTGGTCTGGCTGTTTGTTTCGTTGTATATCGTCTGTGTCTTTATATGCGGTTTAAACTTAGAACACGTAATAAATAAAGTGTTGGAATCGCTGTTGGGTTTACTACCAGATAAAAGAGTTGAAGAAAATTAATGATTTAGAGCACCGATAAATTTCTTAAACTGCTTCCAAACAACTTCTGGTTTTCTGGTGTTTCCTAGCAGTGTGTGTTGCACGACTTGTAGCAGTCAATCAGAGTCTCTGTGGTGAACGGTGACAGACACGAGTCTCCCTGACAAGAAGAAAACTCCTTGAACGCTTGAAATACTGCAGCTTGAAATACTGCAGCATGAAATACTGCAGCTTGAAATACTGCAGCAGCATGTGGAGCTGTTGGAGCGTTCACTGCAAAAACTCTACATCTTTCCAAGAATATTTGTCTCATTTCTAGTCAAAACTAATCTCTTTCCACTTAAAATAAGACTCATCACCTAAAAATGAACTTGTTTTTAGATCATTTTCACTTGTTTCAAACTAATTTTCACTTGAAATAAGTAGAAAAATCTGCCAGTGAAAGCAAGTTTTTTGTGCTTGTAATAAGAAAGAAAAACTTGCTCCACTATCAGATTTTTCTACTTATTTCAAGTGAAAATCTGCTTGAAAGAAGTAAAAAGTGTCTAAAAACAAGCTGCTTTTAATTTGATGAGTCTGATTTTATGTAGAATTAGATTTATTTCGACTAGAAATAAGACAAATATTCTTGGTAAGATTTTGAGTTTTTGCAGTGTTCACAACCTCTCTATCACTATACACACAAACAAACACACTGCTCAGAAGTAGTTTACAGTTCACAGTTAATGACTTACATGTGCTGTGAGGGATGACAGCAGTCGTCAGATCGGAGTTCTTCTCTTTCAGCAAGTTCAGTTTTAATCTGAAGTCTCTGCAGTTCTTCTGTAGCCGGAGAAGCTTCAGTCCTAAACCAAATCCAGTCAGAAGGAAGAAGCAGCAGCGGTGAAACTGAAGGAGAGCTGGAAGCTTCTGCTGCCGGTTCCCGTGGATGTGCTCCCACTCTGTGCATCTTCACTCTCTCTCTCCGTGCTGCTGCTCAGATAAAAGCCTCCTGCTGACCTCACTGCAGAGCAATTACACCCCACCAGTCAGCTGTCCCTTTCCCAGCTGCAGCTCGGCCTCTGGACATGAGAGGGAGCTGTCTGGAATGCTGCTGCTGCTGCTGCTGCTGCTGCTGCTGCAGCGGGAAGACTGGAAAACATATTTGCATGTAGACTCACTCTTGCAGAACGTATTACAACCTCTTGTCTTTTTCCAAAAAACGTGTTGCAGTTAAAAATCTCACAGTAACTGATGGTTAAAGGGGATAGTTCACCCAAAATTGAAATTCCCTAACTCATTATCGACTACTACTAAGGGCTGGGAGAAGTTTCAGAGTCCTCCGTGGCTTCTCTGAGTTACAGGGGGTCTCGGCGTAGCAGTGCATGTCCATATAACGGTTGCTAATGGATACCAACTGTCTTCGTAACAAAAAGACACACCAAAAAACATCCAGATACCTCCATACACTGCAAAAACTCAAATATCTTACCAAGAATATTTGTCTTATTTCTAGTCAAAATGTCATTTCTAGTCAAAACTAATCTCATTATACTTAAAACCAGAAACATCACATTAAAAAGCAGCTTGTTTTTAGACACTTTTTTACTTCTTTCAAGCAGATTTTCACTTGAAATAAGTAGAAAAATCTGATAGTGGAGCAAGTTTTTCTTTCTTATTACAAGCACAAAAAACCTGCTTTCACTGGCAGATTTTTCTACTTATTTCAAGTGAAAATTAGTTTGAAACAAGTGAAAGTGATCTACAAACATGTACATTTTCAGGTGACGAGTCTTATTTTGAGTGGAAAGAGATTAGTTTTGACTAGAAATGAGACATTTTGACAAGAAAAAGGAAAAATATTCTTGGAAAGATTTTGAGTTTTTGCAGTGTAGTGCTCGTATGTAATATCCCTCTTGTATTGAAGCCCTGAAATGCGAAATTGTCCCGAAAAAAAGGAAGCTTCTCGAAGCTCCTCTTCCCGGTTCGTCTGCAATTTGGACGAACCAGGAAGAGGAGCTTCGAGAAGCTTCTGCTACAAACAAGCTTGAAACATAGACTTATCTAATTTTTTTTGGAACAATTTCACATTTCGGGGCTTCAATACAAGAGGGACATTACATACAAGCAGCATGGAGGTATTTGGATGTTTTTTGGTGTCTTTTTGTTACGAAGACAGTTGGTATCCATTTGCAACCGTCATATGGACATGCACTGCTACGCCGAGACCCCCTGTAACTCAGAGAAGCCACGGAGGACTCTGAAACTTCAATTTTGGGTGAACTATCCCTTTAAGATATTTGCTCCAATGACTATGAGCTTTGAAGAATTCTTCCCTCTCATTTTAAATGTCACAATTAATTAGTGGCTTTACTTAGCGGCTGTGACTGAATCGTTGGTGTGGATTTATTGACTGGAGTTAAAGAAACTTCAAAGCCGCCTTCTGATTGGGTGCAGCAGTGGAAGTGGTGAGTTACGGCCGACAGGTATCCATCCATCCCACCGGGAGAAAAACACAAGACGAGTCGTGGTCTGCATGGGCGTCAGGGGTCACGCACTCCTTCACTTTTCCTGTTTGTATTTAAAGTCACAATTTACTGCCTTACATACCTTTCCCTTCCCCGGACTCCACACTTCAAAAGTTTCTACGACGCTCCCCCGGGGGGGCGACGAGCACAGCTCCTCTCATCTCTGCAGCCGCCGTCGTAAAGAAACAGCTCATCACCACGTTCATCTGTCCCTTCTATCAGCCGCCATGTTGGAAACAGTTACTGTACTTATAGGTAATAACTGTTTAACTAACAACTACACTGCAAAAACTCAAAGTCTTTACAAGAATATTTGTCTCATTTCTAGTCAAAACAAATCTCATTATACCTAAAATATGTATATTTATACATATACATGCATAGTTATACATTAAAAAGCAGCTTGTTTTTAGACACTTTTTACTTCTTTCAAGACTATTTTCATTTGAAATAAGTAGAAAAATCTGATAGTGGAGCAAGTTTTTCTTTCTTATTACAAACACAAAAAACCTGCTTTCACTGGCAGATTTTTCTACTTATTTCAAGTGAAAATTAGTTTGAAACAAGTGAAAATGATCTAAAAACAAGTTGATTTTTAGGTGATGAGTCTTATTTTAAGTGGAAAGAGATTAGTTTTGACTAGAAATGAGACATTTTGACAAGAAATAAGACAAATATTCTTGGAAAGATTTTGAGTTTTTGCAGTGCAAGATAATAATTGTTTAACTAACAGATACACTGTAAAAACTCAAAGTCTTTACAAGAATATTTGTCTTATTTCTTGTCAAAATGTCTCATTTCTAGTCAAAACTAATCTCTTTCCACTTAAAATAAGACTCATCACCTAAAAATCAACTTGTTTTTAGATCATTTTCACTCGTTTCAAACTAATTTTCACTTGAAATAAGTAGAAAAAGTTTTTTGTGCTTGTAACAAGAAAGAAAAACTTGCTCCACTATCAGATTTTTCTACTTATTTCAAGTGAAATTGGACTTGAAATTATTTTATTTTTTTAAATGTCTAAAAACAAGCTACTTTTTATGTGATGAGTCTTATTTTAGGTATAATGAGATTTGTTTTGACTAGAAATAAGACAAAATATTCTCGGTAAGATTTTGAGTTTTTGCAGTGTATCACCATGAAACTTCCCAAATGTATCACTCACATTAAGACAATTAATTGTTGTATGTCAAAATTTATGTTTAAATATGTAAATGAGGCCATATATAATTAAATATGCGCTAATTTGCATAGGGCTATATTTCCAGAACAGAAATCTGAACAATGGATGAAGCTACTTTCAAAATTCTTATTTTATTTTGTTGACATATTAAAGCCAGAAGTTTTTACAGATGAGGATTTTGGATATCTCTGTTTATCACAGGTGTGGAAAGATTTGAGGACACGAGGATCCTTCAGGTGAGTGACTCTGGACAGTTTCAGCTCAGAGCGCCAGAGCAGTCGCTTACTTTACTTATAGTTACAGGTCATTTGACTTTTTCACTGTTTGTTCCTCAGAGATCACATAGAAGCAGGTTGAAAACAGAGTCATGTGACCATGCAAGAAGCTGAACGGTCCGACAGCACCTCAAGTCAAGTCAGCTTTATTTTAAAACAACAGATGTTGGGCAAAGTGCTTTACTTACAATATTCAAATTCAAACAACGCAGACAGAGAGAGAGAGAGAAAAGAAAGTCATGACACACTGAACTAAAAGCCAAAGAGAAGAGATTCTGCAACACTGCAAAAACTCAAAATCTTACCAAGAATATTTGTCTTATCTCTAGTCAAAATGTCATTTCTAGTCAAAACAAATCTAATCATACATAAAATAAGACTCATCACATAAAAAGCAGCTTGTTTTTAGACACTTTCTACTTCTTTCAAGCAGATTTTCACTTGAAATAAGTAGAAAAATCTGATAGTGGAGCAAGTTTTTCTTTCTTATTACAAGCATAAAAAAACTGTTTTCTACTTATTTCAAGTGAAAATTAGTTTGAAACAAGTGAAAATGATCTAAAAACAAGTAAATTTTTAGGTGATGAGTCTTATTTTATGTGGAAAGAGATTGAAATTAGAAATTTTGACAAGAAATAAGACATATATTCTTGGAAAGATTTTGAGTTTTTGCAGTGAGTACGTTTTTAGCTGAGTTTTAAAGACGTCATGAAGGGTAACGATTAGGGAGACTAGTCCATAGTTTGGGTTAGAGACTGTTCCATAGTTTGGGACCAGTGAGTGAAAAAGCTCTGTCACCTCTTGTTGTTAGTTTGGTCTAAGTGGGATGAACAGCAGTGACGTGTCGGTGGAGTAGAGGTCTGGTGCTCGTCCATGCAGAGCTTTAAAAACAGATAAAAGTCTCTTTAAGTCAGTCCTACAGCTGTTTAACAGGTAACCAGTGGAGTGTGGCCAGTACAGCAGAGATGGGATGAGTCTTTCATTTCATTTCTTTTCATTTCATTTCATTTCTTTATTTATTGAATTGGGACAGTGCACATTCATCAACACTGACGCATTAAGCATCAGTGTAAATGTGCCGGACTTAGCACAACTGCTAAATTTCAGAATTACATAAACACAGAAGACTTTAAAACCTTGTGATGACAAGTCATACAATGGACAATTAGCCTACAAGACAGAGCACAGACAGACAATATCAAGGCAGAACAGATGCAGACAAACAAAATAAGAACAGACAATTTTAACCCACAGTTAAAGAACAATATACCATACATGCCCCAGAACAGACATCAGATTAAACAGTATTTAAGATATATGAGTACATGTCTGATTTGTTTTTAACCAATGTTTGAGATTTTTTTTAAAGAGTAAGCAGTAGGACTGTGTTCCTCTTACAGAAACAACCATTTGACAACATGTTGTTCTACGCCTCGGTACATTACAATCACCTCTTGTTGAGGCTCTGGTTCTTCATCCTTCATGAGTCTTGCTGCTGCATTTTGGATTAACTGCAACTGCAACGGGATAGGGCTGATTTAATTGGCTGATTCCAGAATAGAGAGAATTACAATAGTCGAGTCGGGAGGAAATTAAAGCATGAACCAAAGTTTCTAAATCTTTAAAGGTCCAGTGTGTAATATTTGTCAAGGTTTATTGGCAAAATCTGAATATAGCTACTACCAATGAATATATTTGTATAAGGGGATAATCGCTATAAAATGAAATCTGTTTGGTTTTCGCAGCCTTATAATTCTTCTTTTATATCTACATATAGTAAGGGTCTGGCTTTAGAGAGCGTCGCCATCTTGCGCCGCCATGTTTGTATAGGGATGGAAAATCCAGCCAACCAGAGAGCACGTTTCAAGAGTTTCACGTTCATAAATAAACAATACAATGAATTTAATAGATAAATAATAGAATCAGAAGGCTAGATGCCACTGTTTTCCCCTCATTTTACACACTGTACCTTTAACTGACAGAAATGAGTTGAGTTTAGCGATGGATCTAAGATGAAGAAGCTTGTGCTGACGACTGAGTTCATCTGTTTGTCACATTTGAATCACTACACTGCAAAAACTCTACATCTTTCCAAGAACATTTGTCTTATTTCTTGTCAAAATGTCTCATTTCTAGTCAAAACTAATCTCTTTCCACTTAGAATAAGACTCATCACCTAAAAATTAACTTGTTTTTAGATCATTCTCACTTGTTTCAAACTAATTTTCACTTGAAATAAGTAGAAAAATCTGCCAGTGAAAGCAAGTTTTTCTTTTTTTCCACTTATTTCAAATGAAAATCTGGTTAAAAGAAGTAAAAAGTGTCTAAAAACAAGCTGCTTTTAATGTGATGAGTCTGATTTTAAGTAGAATGAGATTTGTTTTGACTAGAAATAAGACAAATATTCTTGGTAAGGTATTTGAGTTTTTGCAGTGCAGGGTTTTCTGCGTGAGGTTTTAAATGTGAGGTTTCAGTGGTAATGGAGGAAGACATGTCTTCGTCTCCATGGAAACCAGTGGAGGAGCTGATGGCAGCAGTTAAAGGAGCGCTGCAGAGTTTTACACGGTCAGAGGTTAAAGACGGCGTCGTTGACCTGACACGATGAGGATCAACTCTTGTTTCATTAATCTCTTCTTTGTTCTTGAGAGACGTTTGGACCGTAGGAGCATCGTCATGGTGACTGGTTTTCACAATAAACCTCCGTGTTAATTAATCATCACGATTCCTAAATACCGCCACTTTCCCGAAAAAGATAATGTTGGAACCATGTTGGCAAATAATCGCCAGAATAAAGGTAAATGCACAGATACTGGTTTAATTAAGTTAATTTTCCTGATGTAACATTGAATTGGTGGGAATGTAAATGTTAGCGTGTCATTTGTAATAAAAAAAACAGATTAAAATAAGCTTAAAATATAATTTCATTACTAATTATTTACACAAAATAATATAGTTAATAATTTATTGTCGTCTCTAACAAATGTTTGAGTATATTTGTTTGTTTGTGAAATTAATTAATGTAGCCTATAATAATCGTGAAAATCGTAATAGGCTACTGAGATTATTTCTCTGACAATAATCGTAACAAGAAAACTTATGCTAACACTTTATTTGACACCTATCTCTATAACGCATTATAAATATCTCTATAATGCATTATAGAGATAGGAGTCAAATAAAGTGTTACCAAACTTTTAATCGTGACATCACTAGTTTGGCCTCGTCAATGTGAACGATGTCAAACTCTAAATTCTCCAACTACAACTATTAATGTCAAAGATGATAAACACATTTATTTAGATTCACTTTGTTTCTGTCTTAACAGGAATAATGATATGATAATAATAATAATAATAATAGTCATTATTAGTAGTAGTTATTAGTAGTAGTCATATTATTAAAGGTAGTTTTATTACTTAGTGTAATAAAAGTGAAATTGTGGGTCATGTTATTGCCACAGTTCAGTTAAACTTCTCGTGTCCTCGGCCGACACAGTGTGCTGCGTTATCACAAATGACTTCTATGTGAATCTTGTGCATTGATGTGTGTGTGTGTAGTTTGCTTTTATGGGCTGCATGGCTGCGTGCTGCCGTCGGAGGATCAAAGTCCTCTGGAGGAAGTGCAGCGGCCGTGAGGCAGCAAAGACTGCGTGACTCAGACTCTTTAACGTGACTCAGACTCTTTAAGCTGCTGCTCTGTTTATCTCTGTCTCTGTGAAGCTCAGCAGCGCCCAACGTCCTACAATTGAATTTTGAATTTATATTTATGTAAGTAAGTACTTTATTTATATAGCACCCTTCTCAGTACGAATACACAGAGTGCTTCACAGCGTAGATAAAAGCCATCATACAGTAGCTACATAACAATACGCAATAAAATATAGAAAGTACTGTGCATATTACATAGGAACAGCACAGAAGAAAACACAGGAGAACATCAAGTGGCACTTGATCGACCCGAGGGGGTCGAGTCAAAACAATGTTAAATGAGAGGTGAGTCACATCCCACAACACCTAACACCCAAAAGCCCTTTTAAACAAAAAAGTCTTCAGTTGACCCTTGAAACAGTCTGCCGACTGGGCAAACCTTAGCTCCAGTGGGAGCACGTTCCACATCTTCGGGGCCACGGCCACTTACGTGTCGTGCACCAATAAGGCGCCCAGCCTATCAGGGCTTACAAGACACATTATCATATTTAGATAACAAACAAAATCATCAGAGCACAGACAAAACAAAAACCACATGGAATTCACATCAATAATTCACTTTTTATGAAAGTAGCTCTAGTAAAGACTTCTTTTCTGAAGAACCATTCCAACTTTACCTCATCATCTTCATCAACCCAAAACAACTCAGGTTTCACATTTTGCATTTTCTGAAACAAAAACTTCCTGTTCTGGCTTTGTCATATAACGGACAATGAAACACAAGATGCAGTTCATCCTCAATTACATTTAAATTACATAATGTGCAGAGTCTTTCATCCTCAGGTACTGAGTTAAACCTTCCTACTTCTACTGCCAGAGGGAGAATCCAGCCCTCAACTGGGCACATAAAGATCTCTTGGATCCTACAGCTCCTTCTAACTGATGCTCGGTGTTCAGTGTGATGTTGGATGCAGCCGAGTGGAGGTTTTCTGAGGCTTTAGATGATTGCAGAGAAACACGCAGCTCACACACACTAAAAAATGTTGGGTTATCTCTGTAACCCAATTTCTGAGTTTTTGGTGTTGGGTTAAATTTTTAGGTTATTTTTCCAGAGTGTAACCCATTTTCAGGGTTATAGGCTATATGAATTTAACCCAATTCCTGGGTTGTTCAAGTAATTGGATTTTTTTTTTTTTTTTTTTTTTTTACAAGAGTTTACTTTTAATAGGTTTATATTAAAACATAAGATAATCAATCAAGAAAGTTTTCTTTCTCTTTTGAAGAGGTACTAATGATAAGTAATTGTACTTGGAGGACCACTTAACCACAGGGAGCGCTCCAAACTTGTTAACCAGTGACACCACTGCCATTCATTTCTGTGACAGTGGTGTCACTTGGTAGAAAAGTTTGGAGCTCTCTCTGTAGTTTTTAACAACCAAACTGTTGGGTTAAAAAAAACAACCCTAATTTTAACCCAACTGCTGGTTTGAAGAAGGACAAACCCCTTTTTTGGGTTATTTTAACCCAATGCACTGCAAAAAGTCAAAATCTTTCCAAGAATATTTGTCTTATTTCTTGTCAAAATGTATAATTTCTAGTCAAAACTAAACTCTTTCCACTTAAAATAAGACTCATCACCTAAAAATTAACTTGTTAATAGATAATTTTAACTTGTTTCAAACAAATTTTCACTTGAAATAAGTAGCAAAATCTGCCAAACTTATATCTTATATCTACTTATTTCAAGTGAAAATATGCTGGAAAGAAGTAAAACGTGTCTAAAAACAAGCTGCTTTTTAATGTGACAAGTCTAATTTTGAGTATAAGTTGATT
Source organism: Trachurus japonicus (assembly GCF_045865225.1). Taxonomy (NCBI): domain Eukaryota; kingdom Metazoa; phylum Chordata; class Actinopteri; order Carangiformes; family Carangidae; genus Trachurus; species Trachurus japonicus. Next base: position 565,988 of record NC_140909.1, read on the forward strand.
TGTTTTGACTATAGAAATAAGACAAATATTCTTGGTAAGATTTTGAGTTTTTGCAGTGTGGGTTAAGAGAAAAAGAAAAAAAAGAATAACCCAACCTGTTGGGTTAAAATTAACCCCAAAAAAGGGGTTTGTCCTTATTTGAACCAGCAGTTGGGTTAAAATTGGGTTATTTTTTAACCCAACTGTTTTTAGTGTGCATGGAGCTCTGGATGCAGCCTCGGCTTCGCTCTGTCGCTCCGTCGCTCTGGGTAAAGTCTCCTTCTTTATGAGGCTTGTAATGGTTTCCACTCAACCGTTTTATTGGCCGTCGTAGAGATGAGACATCGTTTTACTGGTTTATTCTTCTGAATGAAGCTCAGTGGTTTGTAGTTTTATTATAAATGTTGTCGTGGTGCAGGTCACGCATCGCTGCGCCGCGTGATTCATCACTCTGTCGTATCTAAAAGAACCTCTTGGAAACGATTAACACATGAAAACAGAATTTATTATAGTTTAGTTTCCACTATTAATGCCGAGACATCTGCCTACACACAGCGTCACGCTCTAAAAGCATTCCTGGAGAGAGTGTGTGTGTGTGTGTGTGTGTTGAGACTGTTTTCTAGTGATGTGACTGCATTATACTTGGAGATGGATGCTGTGTATAAGGTCAAACTATTCTTAGACTGTTGCTTTCTAAATTCCATCATAATTGGGGATCTCTAGAGATGGAGCCTCACAACATTAGCTCCGTCTATAAATAACTAGAGCTTACAAACACACACAAACACACACTTGCTTGTCGTAACCTGCAGTCCTAAATCAAAAAGTCAAAAGCGTAAAGTTCAGTGGAAACAGATCTGAAATAAAAAACTAAATTCATGTGGAATTCTGCTCTTTTCACGCCTCAGAGCCACTTTCACCTCCTCTCAGTGAAATATGTGCCTCATCATCCAGCTGAGCCAGACCATCGCTTTTATTGAACCAAATGAGATTAGAAGTCGTATTTCCATCAAAACTGTCAGCGAATAAATAACATTCACTTTATTTTCCCATTTATTTACTATGGACTGTTTTTTTTCTGTTTTTTTTTACACCGATCAGACCAGAGTTGAAAATCTTCTCAGCTCTGTTAAACGAGATACTTCACCCAAAATCAATAATTCACCAATCATCTCCTCCCCGTCATGCCAAGGAAGCGTCTGGAGAACTTTCAGAGTCCATATATACACACTCTACCAGGGGCAGTTTGACAGATGATATTGTGCCCCCAAGACTATGGGGTAATGTGGGAAAAGAATCTTTTTTGTACGTTGGAACCATCTTGTGGAATCGCGCTTACCCAGAACTCTTAAGTCTGTTAGCAGAACAGTACACTGCAAAAACTCAAAATCTTTCCAAGAATATTTGTCTTTCTTGTGAAAATGTCTCATTTCTAGTCAAAACTAATCTCTTTCCACTTAAAATAAGACTCAGCACCTAAAAATCAACTTGTTTTTAGATCATTTTCACTTGTTTCAAACTAATTTTCACTTGAAATAAGTAGAAAAATCTGCCAGTGAAAGCAAGTTTTTTGTGTTTGTAATAAGAAAGAAAAACTTGCTCCACTATCAGATTTTTCTACTTATTTCAAGTGAAAATCTGCTTGAAAGAAGTAAAAAGTGTCTAAAAACAAGCTACTTTTAATGTGATGAGTCTTATTTTAAGTAGAATGAGATTTGTTTTGACTAGAAATAAAACAAATATTCTTGGTAAGATTTTGAGTTTTTGCAGTGTAGGGTTTAAAAAAGAACTGAAAAAATGGCTCAGACACCAATCATAGTTCATTTGCTGTATATGTATGCATGTACGTGTGTAAGTATGTATGTACGTATGTACTATGTAATATGTATGTAAATCTCTTATTGTGGTGTAGGGACCACGATGGAAATGGGCCCTGTGGCTTTATTGTCTTATCCCGACCTTCTGTTTTAACTTTGCTGCAGTAATGCATCATGTTTTATAAGAAAGTGTCAAATAAAATCAATCGATCAATCAATCAATCAATCAATCAATCAATCAATCAATCAATCAATCAATCAATCAATCAATCAATCAATCAATCAATCAATCAATCAGAACTCTTTAGGAGTTCCGGGGGGGTCCGGCTGGTGACAGGTTTTCATATAATGGTGGTGGATAGAGTTCACTTCTGATTGGTCCAAAACACACACTATGAAACATCCAGATACCTCCATACTGCTCGTCCTACTGACCCAAGTGTCCTGAAGCCAAGACATGGAAAAGTTGTTGAAAAACATTAATGTGATGTCTGTTTTTTTCATTATATGAAAACCCGTCGCCAGCCGGACCCCCCCTGGAACTCCTAAAGAGTTTTGATGACTCTGGAAGTTCTCCAGACCCTTCCTTGGCATGACGGTGAAGAGATGACTGGTGGATTATCGATTTTGGGTGAAGTATCCCTTTAACACCGAGTACAGTCCAGCTTGTGTTGCTCACATTAGATCACCTAAAGAAGAACGACCCGGCCCTGTGATGTGTTTGTGACGTATAGCTACTCTATAAAAACTCAATATCTTACCAAGGATATTTGTCTTATTTCTAGTAAAAACAAATCTCATTCTACTTAAAATAAGACTCATCACATTAAAAGCAGCTTGTTTTTAGACACTTTTTACTTCTTTCAAGCAGATTTTCACTTGAAATAAGTAGAAAAATCTGATAGAGGAGCAAGTTTTTCTTTCTTATTACAAGCACAAAAAAGCTGCTGATTTTTCTACTAATTGCAAGTGAAAATTAGTTTGAAATAAATTAAAATGATCTTAAAACAAGTTAATTTTTAGGTGATGAGTCTTATTTTAAGTAGAAAGAGATTAGTTTTGACTAGAAATGAGACATTTGGACAAGAAATAAGACAAATATTCTTGGAAAGATTTTGAGCTTTTGCAGTGTACACAAAAAAAAATGTTGGGTTATCTCTGTAACCCAATTTCTGAGTTATTGGTGTTGGGTTAAATTTTTGGGTTATTTTTCCAGAGTGTAACCCATTTTCAGGGTTATAGGCTATATGAATTTAACCCAATTCCTGGGTTGTTCAAGTAATTGGATTTTTTTTTAATTTAATTTTTTTTTTTACAAGAGTTTACTTTTAATAGGTTTATATTAAAACACAAGATAATCAATCAAGAAAGTTTTCTTTCTCTTTTGAAGAGGTACTAATGATAAGTAATTGTCTGCTCCTCAGGGATGGGTTAAATGCAGAGAAAGAATTTCACTGTACTAGCTGTATATGTGACTAATAAAGTACCTTTACCTTACTTACCTTACCTTACCTTTGTACTTAAAGGACCACTTAACCACTTTTCAATTTAGAAAAGTTTGGAGCTCTCTCTGTAGTTTTTAACAACCAAACTGTTGGGTTAAAAAAAAAAACAATTTTAACCCAACTGCTGGTTTGAAGAAGGACAAACCCCTTTTTTGGGTTATTTTAACCCAATGGGTTAAGAGAAAAAGAAAAAATAAGAATTACCCAAAATTAACCCAAAAAAGGGGTTTGTCCTTATTTGAACCAGCAGTTGGATTAAAATTGGGTTATTTTTTAACTCAACTGTTTTTAGTGTGTATCTATACATGTCCTCGGCTCATGTCCATCACTGGTTCCTCCAGAGCTCCAGATGCTCACGGCTTAAAGACGAGAAAACAAATCCGACTCAGATTGAGTCTGGTGTTGTGAGGTTGTGTAAACATGAGGATCTTCTTTCATTAGCTGTGACCAGGGTGAGGTGTCAGAGGCATCGATCCGTTGCTGTGTGAGGCAGATGCAGCGCGTTAGAGCCGCTCGGTGGAATCGGCCCAGTCAGAGAATGTGAAGCAGAGTTGTGCTTCGCTGTCGGGGGAATAATATGTTGATCCCAGCTAATGCAGGAACAGCTGTTAGGGATCACGGTCTTTAGCTGCTCACCGTATCTGTTCATGTATCAGAAAAAGCAGCGCCTTACTTGTGAAAACACCCTCGGCCTTAGAGGCTTTAAAGGACAAAGACGTTCTAAAACGAGTGGACGGGTTAAATAGGAGCATCAGAGTTATAATTTAACATGTATGAAGAAGAAACATTTTCATTTGCTGTTGAGCAGCTCCTCCGTAGGACAAGAGGCCTGTTGCTGCACGGTGATGATATAAGCAGTCTCACCTACCACTGCAATGTAAAGAGCCATACACTGCAAAAACTCAACATCTTTCCAAGAATATTTGTCTTATTTCTTGTCCAAATGTCTCATTTCTAGTCAAAACTAATCTCTTTCCACTTAAAATAAGACTCATCACCTAAAAATGAACTTGTTTTTAGATCATTTTCACTTGTTTCAAACTAATTTTCACTTGAAATAAGTAGAAAAATCTGCCAGTGAAAGCAGGTTTTTAGTGTTTGTAATAAGAAAGAAAAACTTGCTCCACTATCAGATTTTTCTACTTATTTCAAGTGAAAATCTGCTTGAAAGAAGTAAAAAGTGTCTAAAAACAAGCTGCTTTTTATGTGATGAGTCTTATTTTAAGTAGAATGAGATTTATTTTGACTAGAAATAAGACAAATATTCTTGGTAAGATTTAGAGTTTTTGCAGTGTATCAGCACTGGTCTCATAATGACTGTGAGCAGCTGTGAGTTATCTGAGGAGAATTATCTGAAATGAAACACATCAGATAACACTGTGTCACAACCTTCTTCAGAACCACCGTCGCTTTCCTCTTCGACAGAAAACAGTTCCAGATGAGTTATTACTCCGTGTCTGTGCTGCTCTGCCTCTTTGTCCCGTGTGTGTGTGTGTGTGTGTGTGTGTGTGTGTGTGTGTGTGTGTGTTTCTGCAGCCATAGTACAGCTGGACTGCAGCTTCTTTTACCATAATAACATGTTAAAACCCTGCAAAACATTCTTCTTACAACTCGCGTGCTAATAAAATGCCATGGTTCATCTAGGTGCAGCACATTCTAATCTCATCATAAAAGGTGATGGCTGTGTGTGTGTGTGTGTGTGTGTGTGTGTGTGCATGGGGGGGTCAAACAGCAGGGTGCAATGATAATAACATGAGTGAGGTTTGTATTAACTCCATGAACAGAGCCGTTCATGGGGCTTCATGGGGCTAATGGGGCACTAAATGACTCTGGCATCAATATCTCCGTTAGCCAGACCTAGCCACGATGATGCTAACGAGACTAAATCATTTCTACAGAACGTTTCATTACTTACTACGATGTGTTTTCACATGAAAATGTCCAAGTATTCATGTAGCGTTATATTTTATTGTTTTGAAAGTGAATGTAAACGAGATCAGTGGCGGCTGGTGGTCAAATTAGTTGGGTGGGCTAATAAATAAATTATACCCATTAAATGGTTAACACAGCTAAAAGTTAGGGTTATCCCATCTCACAAAAGTATAGCAACTAACTAGGCCTACACACTGCATTAAGTAGAAGGGTCTAGTCCAAAACAAAACAAAAAAAAACTTCACCTGGTTATCTCACACATACACACACAGTCTCTCTCTCTCTCTCTCTCCCTCTCTCACGCACGCACGCACACACACACAGACGCACGCACGCACACACACACACACACACACAAACACTTACACACACGCACGCACGCACACACACCCAACGATATTGCTCAATTAAAAAATAAATAAATAAATAAAGAAGACGATATATGCAGCTCATATCGACGGCCTTTCTGGTCTGTCATCGCCATGTCATTTAAGTCTGGTGCTCCCGGTGAGTTTAGAAACTAGATTCTCCACTTCGTTCATGTTAGCAAAGACAGTTTAGAGCAGTAAAGTATGCTGCTACCTGTGATGCTAGCGCCTAGCGCCGCTGTTTCTGTCTTCTCCCTCCCACAACAACACTACTTTTCCTCCGGTTCCTGTCATTGGTCTGAAAACAGCGGTGTTGGGCTAAATGAAATTAGCCCCAATGACAAGTGAACCAAGGGGGCGGGACATGACGCCTGTCAATCACTGACCCTGCGTCAGCCCGCTGCTGATTGGTCAGAACCGCTCGGCCTGTGGGCTGAATGAAATTAGCCCAAACAGTCGGTCAATGGCGAGGGCGGGACCTGGCACCTGTCAATCATCCACAGTCGGAAAATGAATGAGAGCAGACTCGGTGAGCTGGGGCTGATTAAAATTAGCCCATTTAGAGATATCCTGTGTTTTTCTTGAAACTATTTAATATTGTTGCCAGTTCCGATTTTACTAAGACTTAGAACAATCTTTTGTATGTTATTTAGAGAATATAATATAGGCTATATATAATATTTTTTCCTCATCTTTTGTTGTGTAATGCAGGGAGGGCTTAGCCCCACTAGCCCATTGATACCAGCCGTCACTGAACGAGATTCTATCTGGACCTGGAAATCTGTCCAGTAATGTTGGTGCAGAGTGTAAACCATGTCCAAACTACATCCTACAGTGCAGTGGTTCTCAACTTGGTGGGTCAGGACCCAGCAGTGGGTCTAGACCCGTTCTGGATGGGTCGCGGACAGCTGGTCAAAAAAGTAAATAATATTTAATGCACATCTGATGTTGGACATGTCTTTTATTTTGAAAAATAACTTATTTTGAAAGGCATGAGACACGTGAACACATGCAGTTGTAATGCTCCTCCTCACTTTCTTATTATTTGCTCCATTTGCTCTGAATGCAAAGATATCAGTTTCTTATTAATGTGGCCTGATGCAGTGAATCTGGTTTTGTTTTGTGGGTCTTTATTTTGTGCAGTTTGATATTTATTCACTTTTGTGAACATGCTCTGAATGCAGAGATGCATTAGAAGTCAAATATATCGTTTTGTTGGTCTCCATTTTGTGCAGTTTGGTCCGTGTACGTTTCGTTAGTTTGATTTTTCCTTTAAACCGAACTGTCAGAAAACAAAAGTCAGCTGGTAATTTGGTTTTCCGTTTCAAACCAAAAACCAAAAAACCACAATTCAGGCTGGTTTTTTGTTTTTTGTTTATTGTTTTTTTGTTTTTAAAACGAAAAAACGAGGAAACCAAAATCAAATTACGGTAAAATGTTGATTGTCTTTTTGTTTTTGATCTTAAACAACACATTAACGCCGATGACAAAGCCCAGTGAATTGCGTTATAGCCACAGACTGTAGATGAATGGCCTATAAAATCTTTCTTTTTCTTTGTAAATGTTGTGTTTTGAGCACATGGGTACATTTTCACAGCTGTGCTTATTTTTTACACATGAGTGACAAGCTGATCGTTAATTAGTTCATCTTCCTCATGTACTGTTCTCCTCGCTGCGCTGGGTCTCTGTCTCCGCTGCTGTAGCGCTTTGCTTTGCTTCCATTCAGTCAGATCATTTTCACAACGTGTTCTGGGCCCGTCTCCGGTCCCAACTGGGCTCCGGACAGGCTGTCCCTCTCTGAGAGGGTGAGGTCAGCTTCACTCCCGCATTAACGCCGATGACAGCCTGGAAGTGTCTGAACTTCAAAATAAAAGCCCAGTGAATTGAGTTATAGCCATAGACTGTACTGTAACCTATAAATAGCCTATGCAATCTTTTTTTTTTCTTTGTAAATGTTGTGTTTTGAGCATATGGATACATTTTCACAACTGTGTTTATTTTTTACACATTAGCGGCCAAGCTCATCATTGGTTCATCTTCCTCACATGCCTCGGTCTGTCCGTTGCGCACGCTGCAGCGCTTCGCTCCCAGGTCAATCAGAGCATTTTCACAGCGTGATGAGGTCAGCTTCACTCCAGTCAGTCTTCACAGACAGTCCACTAAGAGTTTCTGAACACTTCCTCCTCAGTTTGTCCCAGGCGGCGGCAGATAGTTTTTAATTAATTAATTAATTTTTTTTATGGCTTGAACGCCATTATATGAGACCCGGCTATTAATTGAATACCGGCTGATTGTTTTGTTATTTGTGGAATATAGCTATATTACGATCTGCTGCAGTAACGTTCGCCACCTTGTGGAATAATGCTGCATGAGGCTGGGTGATAGACCAGCTCTTCTCAGAGACTCAACCCGACCCTGAGATCTCCAACCCCGGGCATATTTGGCAGGTGGCAGCGGCCCCTTTATGGTTCTTTTCTACTCTTTTCAGTCACATGAGATCCAGTCCCAGACCTCGGCTACAGTCCGGGATTTCATCAGGCTCCCTTCCCGGCACGGGGCACTCTATTGGCAGCTTAGATGAGGGGAATCGCCGTGCGTAATGGTCGCGCGTAATGACAGCTCCTCGCCGGTGAAACACAATAAACTGCACTACTTCTTGCATGTTTGTCTCATGACATGGTGGAGCCGTCACAGAAGTCCGCTGTGAAAATGATCTGACTGAGTGGAAGCTAAGAGCTACAGCGCAATGGAGACAGAGACCCAGCGCAGCGAGGAGAAAAGTACATGAGGAAGATGATGAGTTAACGATCAGCTTCGCTATGTGTAAAAATAAGCACAGCTGTGAAAATGTACCCCTGTGCTCAAAACACAACATTTACAAAGAAAAAAAAAGATTTTATAGGCCATTCATCTACAGTCTGTGGCTATAACGCAATTCACTGGGCTTTTATTTTGAAGTTCCGACACTTCCGGTCTGTCATCGGCGTTAATGTGTTGTTTATAGGGCTGTCAAACGATTAATTTTTCTAATCGCGATTAATCGCATTTTTTCCATAGTTAACTCGCGATTAATCTCTATTAAAAATATTATATATGGCGCTTTGGACTTTCAACACTCCAAAGTGTTATAATCTCTAGACAAACAACTTTTCGACCAGACCTAGTAGGCCTAGTACCTAATCATAACACATGATGCATGAAACTCACACAGAATTGAAACGAATTGCATCCAGTGGAAATTGCCCTTTACTTTGCTACGTCTCTGCCTGGCCATGTGCATTTGTTGACAACAGACGCGGTCAAAAAATCAATACATCGCCACGTGCATTTGTTGACAACCGATGCCGTCAAAAAAATCAATACATGGCCATGTGCATTTGTTTACAACAAAGCCTCAAAAAATGAATGGATGGAGCTGTGGATATATGTTAGACTGTGTATATTTGTGTAGCAACCAACTTGAAGGTGCCTTACCGCCACCTACTGGACTGGAGGTCCCACACTCCAGTCCTCCAGTCCAGCAGACAGAGGACAAAATGGGCCGCGATTAACCATGATTAAAAAATTTAATCGCGTTAATTTTTAAAATTAATCTCATCGCGATTAACGCGTTAACTCTGACAGCCCTAGTTGTTTAAGATCAAAAACAAAAAGACAATCAAAATTTTACCGTAATTTGATTTTGGTTTCCTCGTTTTTTCGTTTTAAAACCAAAAACCAAAAAACGAAAAAACCAGCCTGAATTGTGGTTTTTTGGATTTTGGTTTGAAACGGAAAACCAAATTACCAGCTGACTTTCGTTTTCTGACAGTTCCGTTTAAAGGAAAAATCAAACTAACGAAACGTACACGGACCCAGTTTGATATTTTTTTATTCACTTCCGTGCAGTTGTCATGGTAACTCCTCAGTTTCATTCATGTGCTCTGAAATGCACTTTGCTCAATAAAGAGCTAAATGAGTTTTTAAAGGCTTAAAAAAAATAATAATCTTGGTTTGAATTCTATAAAAGTGGGTCGTGACTTAATGACCATGGGAACATGTGGAGCCCAGAGTGAGACTAGTTGAGAACCCCTATACAGTAGACTGTAAACTACATCCAACTACATCCTACAGTAGCCTAGACTGTAAACTACATCCTACAACAGACTGTAAACTACATCCTACAGCAGACTGTAAACTACATCCTACAGCAGACTGTAAACTACATCCTACAACAGACTGTAAAGTACATCCAACTACAGACTGTAAACTACATCCTACAGCAGACTGTAAACTACATCCTACAGCAGACTGTAAACTACATCCTACAGCAGACTGTAAACTACATCCTACAGCAGACTGTAAACTACATCCAACTACAGACTGTAAACTACATCCTACAGCAGACTGTAAACTACATCCAACTACAGACTGTAAACTACATCCTACAGCAGACTGTAAACTACATCCAACTACAGACTGTAAACTACATCCTACAGCAGACTGTAAACTACATCCAACTACAGACTGTAAACTACATCCTACAGCAGACTGTAAACTACATCCAACTACAGACTGTAAACTACATCCTACAGCAGACTGTAAACTACATCCTACAGCAGACTGTAAACTACATCCAACTACAGACTGTAAACTACATCCTACAGCAGACTGTAAACTACATCCTACAGCAGACTGTAAACTACATCCTACAGCAGACTGTAAACTACATCCTACAGTAGACTGTAAACTACATCCTACAGCAGACTGTAAACTACATCCAACTACAGACTGTAAACTACATCCTACAGTAGACTGTAAACTACATCCTACAACAGACTGTAAACTACATCCTACAACAGACTGTAAACTACATCCTACAGTAGACTGTAAACTACATCCTACAGCAGACTGTAAACTACATCCAACTACAGACTGTAAACTACATCCTACAGCAGACTGTAAACTACATCCTACAGTAGACTGTAAACTACATCCTACAGTAGACTGTAAACTACATCCTACAGTAGACTGTAAACTACATCCAACTACAGACTGTAAACTACATCCTACAGCAGACTGTAAACTACATCCTACAGCAGACTGTAAACTACATCCTACAACAGACTGTAAACTACATCCTACAGTAGACTGTAAACTACATCCTACAACAGACTGTAAACTACATCCTACAACAGACTGTAAACTACATCCAACTACAGACTGTAAACTACATCCTACAACAGACTGTAAACTACATCCTACAGCAGACTGTAAACTACATCCTACAACAGACTGTAAACTACATCCTACAGCAGACTGTAAACTACATCCTACAACAGACTGTAAACTACATCCTACAGCAGACTGTAAACTACATCCTACAACAGACTGTAAACTACATCCTACAGCAGACTGTAAACTACATCCTACAACAGACTGTAAACTACATCCTACAGTAGACTGTAAACTACATCCTACAACAGACTGTAAACTACATCCTACAACAGACTGTAAACTACATCCAACTACAGACTGTAAACTACATCCTACAACAGACTGTAAACTACATCCAACTACAGACTGTAAACTACATCCAACTACAGACTGTAAACTACATCCAACTACAGACTGTAAACTACATCCAACTACAGACTGTAAACTAGTATTGTAACAGTTGCTTCTGTATGAAGCTCAGACTGTGTTGTCTGTGTTGTTGTTACACTAAACTGAGCTGAGTGAACGTCTGTGTTACAACTTGAAGCTTCATCTCCAGTCGGTCTGACTTCGTCCCTCAGGAGGAAACAGGTGAAGTTACTGGGATCTGTCTGGGATCCTATTGGCTGATTTATGTTGACAGGAACTGACCACTCTAATATCATAGTCTCTTTCATCACAAGGCACACTGCATCATGGGAAAAGACTGGTACATACATGTTAGATTTTTCCACACTGCAAAAACTCAAACATCTTACCAAGAATATTTGTCTCTTTTCTAGTCAAAACAAATCTCATTCTACTTAAAATAAGACTCATCACATAAAAAGCAGCTTGTTTTTAGACACTTTTTACTTCTTTCAAGCAGATTTTCACTTGAAATAAGTAGAAAAATCTGATAGTGGAGGAAGTTTTTCTTTCTTATTACACAAAAAACTTGCTTTCACTGGCAGATTTTTCTACTTAGTTTGAAACAAGTGAAAATGATCTAAAAACAAGTATCCCTAACCCTTATTTTAAGTGGAAAGAGATGAGTTTTGACTAGAAATGAGACATTTTGACAAGAAATAAGACAAATATTCTTGGAAAGATGTAGAGTTTTTGCAGTGCATAAGAGTTCCCTGCTCCACCACTTCCACCACGTGGTTAAAATTCAACAGTAAGATTTGTTTCTAAAAGTAGATTCACTTAAAAAAAAAGAAGAGGTGAATCCAACACACACACTCATCAGCTGTCCCTCACTCTAGTAATGATAATTAGTGAAAATAAAAAGCAGACAAAAGGACTCATCATCAGAATGAATCTGAGGCGAGTTAAAGGCCAGATAAAAGTCTTTGTGGGGCAGAGCTGCTTTTGGATCCATGTGGATTCTCCTTCATCTCCTCGGAGCTACTGGCTTTAGTGGAGCCGTAACCATGACAACGAGTCACTCAACTGCTCATCGGCTTCTGACGGGAATGTCTGTGTCATGTGTTATGATACAAGGTAACAAGAGCCGGTGTTTGTGTTGTGTGATTTTCATAACCCTCATTACAAAAGGCTGACAAGTTCATGGACTCGTGAATCACACACACACACACACACACACACACACACACACACACACACACACACACAGACACACACACACACGCTTTATATGTCAGGATTTCTAAAATTAAAATAGAGTGAATGTCTTTTATCAAGTTTACATACATTGATTTCAACAGTGAACATAATATTTACACTTTTATTTGCATCCACTCGTTTGTCTTCCTTCCTTCCTCGATGTCCGACTGCGTCATCTGTGCACGTCAGTCTGTGAGTGTGTGTGTGTGTGTGGATGGATGGATGGATGGATGGATGGATGGATGGATGGATGGATGGATGGATGGATGTGTTTTTAATGGAGCTTCAGATGGAGAACAGACTGGTTGCTCTGATGAGTTCAGGAAGTTTCTCTGTCTGCGTCGCCTCCGTTCTCACTGTGAAATAAAACAGGTGTTTGGCCCAGAAGACAAGACTATGTTTGGTATCATTTGGGGAGGGATGAACTGGGAAGAAAAAAGAAGAAGTAAGGAAAAGGGGATGAAATGGACGTGGGGAGGGTGAAAGAAAGGGAAGGAGAGAAGTGCTACAGTACAGTTTTTCTCAATTGCTAAGACACATTATTTCTGTAAAGCTTCTCTCCTTTTCTCTAAACTGTGAACACAAACCCCAGTTTTCAAGCTACATTCACAAAACCTCAAACTCTTCTTGCAAAACCAAACTTTCACCTCAAAACAGTTCAATCTGGTGCCCAAAACTGAACTATGTTGTCAAATCAAAATTAAAAACACTACTGAGCAGTCACTACACACTACATAGAAAAATACAACAACACAACACAGCGCTCAGGACATGAAGCTGTAGAAATAAATGTTTATTGCTCACTGCACTGCAAAAACTCTACATCTGTCCAAGAATATTTGTCTTATTTCTTGTCAAAATGTCTCATTTCTAGTCAAAACTAATCTCTTTCCACTTAAAATAAGACTTGTCACTTACAGTTTTTCTCAGTTGCTAAAACACTAAACCCTGTTGTCTGAACCAAATTCTCAGTTGCCTGAACCCACTGATTGAACCAGTCACTCTTTAAACCATCAGCACTTTTCACCTGTTTAGACACATCTCACCAACACAATTTCATTGTGATGCACCTGTGTTGCATAATGCTGAGCACAGGTGGCAAAAGTCAAACACAAGTAAAGCACAAGTTTCACCGGTTGAACACAACAACTCAATCTGATCACACTTGTGTCTAATGATGTGAGGGCACATCTACTGTAGCTGGTTCAGGATGAAGTCCTGTGGCCTGACCCAGTACAGAGAAATGATGCTGTGGCTGAGTTGTGCACTTCTCATTTCTATATTTTTGTACTTTATTTTTACATAGGCTTACTGTATACAAGTACTAAATGCACAAGATTTCTGTTTGTCTTTGTACTGTACTGTACAACTGCTACATGTAAATGCACAGGATTTCAGTTTTTTTTTTTACTATGTACAAGTGCTAAATGCACAGGATTTTTGTTTTGCAAGAGGAGAAGATGAGAGACGACAGGATGAAGGAAGAGAGGATGGGGGAGGGAGGGAGGGATGGGAAGAAAAAAGAAGAAGGGAGGAAAAGGGGATGAAATGGATGTGGAGAGGGTGAAAGAAAGGGAAGGAGAGAAGTGCTAGAGTACAGTTCTTCTC